>NC_134353.1:283938551-284073551 GCF_048569485.1 Anomaloglossus baeobatrachus | reverse complement strand
TCCATATGCATTTAGCAAGATTTTCATTCTTTGTGACGTGCAGATATACCTGAAAAAAACAGTTTTAAGTATCTCTTTTCAGAACAGTCACTAATGCGAGAAGAAAATGAAAGTAGTTATACTGAAAAATTAAGTTGAAGTCGAAGTAGTATGGAGGAAATCGGAGAAAAAATCTGAGAAATATCAACATAAAGTGCTAAGGATCTTTAAGATTTTGTGTATCTTGAGGTTTATTTTATGAGATTTTCCACCTCCCTCTTCTTACTGATAGTGCAGGAGAGAACAACATGATTGTGACAGACAGGATTGAGGATCCAGAGGGTTCTCATTGGCTTTGTCCTTGGACTAATCTGGTTTGTGGAAATGTCTGAATTGTGACAGAGGGACATAGTGAAAATGAAAAAAAAACATGATTGTAATGTAACAGAAACCTGTCAGAAATGGGATTCGAACCCACGCCTCAAGTAGAGACTGCTACCTGAACGCAGCGACTTGGACCGCTCGGCCATCCTGACAAGCACAACTGTGGAAAATTCACACTTTCTAAAAACAAACACATTTTTTGTTTGGCCCCAAAAAAAGGCAAATTTTGAACTGAAAATTTATTAACGCCTTTGAGTTTGCCTTGCAATGCTGTAGCTTTAACTTTGTAGGTTGCTGAAATAGCTCAGTTGGGAGAGCGTTAGACTGAAGATCTAAAGGTCCCTGGTCCGATCCCGGGTTTCAGCACGCTGTTTTTAAGTATGAGTGATTTGAGATAAAATTCTTTCTCCATATGCATTTAGCAAGATTTTCATTCTTTGTGAAGTGCAGATATACGTAAAAAAAACAGTTTTAAGTATCTCTTTTCAGAACAGTCACTAATGCGAGAAGAAAATGAAAGTAGTTATACTGAAAAATTAAGTTGAAGTCGAAGTAGTATGGAGGAAATCGGAAAAAAAATCTGAGAAATATCAACATAAAGTGCTAAGGATCTTTAAGATTTTGTGTATCTTGAGGTTTATTTTATGAGATTTTCCACCTCCCTCTTCTTACTGATAGTGCAGCAGAGAACAACATGATTGTGACAGACAGGATTGAGGATCCATAGGGTTCTCATTGGCTTTGTCCTTGGACTAATCTGGTTTGTGGAAATGTCTGAATTGTGACAGAGGGACATAGTGAAAATGAAAAAAAAACAAAACATGATTGTAATGTAACAGAAACCTGTCAGAAGTGGGATTCGAACCCATGCCTCAAGTAGAGACTGCGACCTGAACGCAGCGCCTTGGACCGCTCGGCCATCCTGAAAAGCACAACTGTGGAAAATTCACACTTTCTAAAAACAAACACATTTTTTGTTTGGCCCCAAAAAAAGGCAAATTTTGAACTGAAAATTTATTAACGCCTTTGAGTTTGCCTTGCAATGCTGTAGCTTTAACTTTGTAGGTTGCTGAAATAGCTCAGTTGGGAGAGCGTTAGACTGAAGATCTGAAGGTCCCTGGTCCGATCCCGGGTTTCAGCACGCTGTTTTTAAGTATGAGTGATTTGAGATAAAGTTCTTTCTCCATATGCATTTAGCAAGATTTTCATTCTTTGTGAAGTGCAGATATACCTGAAAAAAACAGTTTTAAGTATCTCTTTTCAGAACAGTCACTAATGCGAGAAGAAAATGAAAGTAGTTATACTGAAAAATTAAGTTGAAGTCGAAGTAGTATGGAGGAAATCAGAAAAAAAATCTGAGAAATATCAACATAAAGTGCTAAGGATCTTTAAGATTTTGTGTATCTTGAGGTTTATTTTATGAGATTTTTCACCTCCCTCTTCTTACTGATAGTGCAGCAGAGAACAACATGATTGTGACAGACAGGATTGAGGATCCAGAGGGTTCTCATTGGCTTTGTCCTTGGACTAATCTGGTTTGTGGAAATGTCTGAATTGTGACAGAGGGACATAGTGAAAATGAAAAAAAAAAAAAAACATGATTGTAATGTAACAGAAACCTGTCAGAAGTGGGATTCGAACCCACGCCTCAAGTAGAGACTGCGACCTGAACGCAGCGCCTTGGACCGCTCGGCCATCCTGACAAGCACAACTGTGGAAAATTCACACTTTCTAAAAACAAACACATTTTTTGTTTGGCCCCAAAAAAAGGCAAATTTTGAACTGAAAATGTATTAACACCTTTGAGTTTGCCTTGCAATGCTGTAGCTTTAACTTTGTAGGTTGCTGAAATAGCTCAGTTGGGAGAGCGTTAGGCTGAAGATCTAAAGGTCCCTGGTCCGATCCCGGGTTTCAGCACGCTGTTTTTAAGTATGAGTGATTTGAGATAAAGTTCTTTCTCCATATGCATTTAGCAAGATTTTCATTCTTTGTGACGTGCAGATATACCTGAAAAAAACAGTTTTAAGTATCTCTTTTCAGAACAGTCACTAATGCGAGAAGAAAATGAAAGTAGTTATACTGAAAAATTAAGTTGAAGTCGAAGTAGTATGGAGGAAATCGGAGAAAAAATCTGAGAAATATCAACATAAAGTGCTAAGGATCTTTAAGATTTTGTGTATCTTGAGGTTTATTTTATGAGATTTTCCACCTCCCTCTTCTTACTGATAGTGCAGGAGAGAACAACATGATTGTGACAGACAGGATTGAGGATCCAGAGGGTTCTCATTGGCTTTGTCCTTGGACTAATCTGGTTTGTGGAAATGTCTGAATTGTGACAGAGGGACATAGTGAAAATGAAAAAAAAACAAAACATGATTGTACTGTAACAGAAACTTGTCAGAAGTGGGATTCGAACCCATGCCTCAAGTAGAGACTGCGACCTGAACGCAGCGCCTTGGACCGCTCGGCCATCCTGACAAGCACAACTGTGGAAAATTCACACTTTCTAAAAACAAACACATTTTTTGTTTGGCCCCAAAAAAAGGCAAATTTTGAACTGAAAATTTATTAACGCCTTTGAGTTTGCCTTGCAATGCTGTAGCTTTAACTTTGTAGGTTGCTGAAATAGCTCAGTTGGGAGAGCGTTAGACTGAAGATCTGAAGGTCCCTGGTCCGATCCCGGGTTTCAGCACGCTGTTTTTAAGTATGAGTGATTTGAGATAAAGTTCTTTCTCCATATGCATTTAGCAAGATTTTCATTCTTTGTGAAGTGCAGATATACCTGAAAAAAACAGTTTTAAGTATCTCTTTTCAGAACAGTCACTAATGCGAGAAGAAAATGAAAGTAGTTATACTGAAAAATTAAGTTGAAGTCGAAGTAGTATGGAGGAAATCAGAAAAAAAATCTGAGAAATATCAACATAAAGTGCTAAGGATCTTTAAGATTTTGTGTATCTTGAGGTTTATTTTATGAGATTTTTCACCTCCCTCTTCTTACTGATAGTGCAGCAGAGAACAACATGATTGTGACAGACAGGATTGAGGATCCAGAGGGTTCTCATTGGCTTTGTCCTTGGACTAATCTGGTTTGTGGAAATGTCTGAATTGTGACAGAGGGACATAGTGAAAATGAAAAAAAAAAAAACATGATTGTAATGTAACAGAAACCTGTCAGAAGTGGGATTCGAACCCACGCCTCAAATAGAGACTGCGACCTGAACGCAGCGCCTTGGACCGCTCGGCCATCCTGACAAGCACAACTGTGGAAAATTCACACTTTCTAAAAACAAACACATTTTTTGTTTGGCCCCAAAAAAATGCAAATTTTGAACTGAAAATGTATTAACGCCTTTGAGTTTGCCTTGCAATGCTGTAGCTTTATCTTTGTAGGTTGCTGAAATAGCTCAGTTGGGAGAGCGTTAGACTGAAGATCTAAAGGTCCCTGGTCCGATCCCGGGTTTCAGCACGCTGTTTTTAAGTATGAGTGATTTGAGATAAAGTTCTTTCTCCATATGCATTTAGCAAGATTTTCATTCTTTGTGAAGTGCAGATATACCTGAAAAAAACAGTTTTAAGTATCTCTTTTCAGAACAGTCACTAATGCGAGAAGAAAATGAAAGTAGTTATACTGAAAAATTAAGTTGAAGTCTAAGTAGTATGGAGGAAATCGGAGAAAAAATCTGAGAAATATCAACATAAAGTGCTAAGGATCTTTAAGATTTTGTGTATCTTGAGGTTTATTTTATGAGATTTTCCACCTCCCTCTTCTTACTGATAGTGCAGCAGAGAACAACATGATTGTGACAGACAGGATTGAGGATCCAGAGGGTTCTCATTGGCTTTGTCCTTGGACTAATCTGGTTTGTGGAAATGTCTGAATTGTGACAGAGGGACATAGTGAAAATGAAAAAAAAACAAAACATGATTGTAATGTAACAGAAACCTGTCAGAAGTGGGATTCGAACCCACGCCTCAAGTAGAGACTGCGACCTGAACGCAGCGCCTTGGACCGCTCGGCCATCCTGACAAGCACAACTGTGGAAAATTCACACTTTCTAAAAACAAACACATTTTTTGTTTGGCCCCAAAAAAAGGCAAATTTTGAACTGAAAATGTATTAACACCTTTGAGTTTGCCTTGCAATGCTGTAGCTTTAACTTTGTAGGTTGCTGAAATAGCTCAGTTGGGAGAGCGTTAGGCTGAAGATCTAAAGGTCCCTGGTCCGATCCCGGGTTTCAGCACGCTGTTTTTAAGTATGAGTGATTTGAGATAAAGTTCTTTCTCCATATGCATTTAGCAAGATTTTCATTCTTTGTGACGTGCAGATATACCTGAAAAAACAGTTTTAAGTATCTCTTTTCAGAACAGTCACTAATGCGAGAAGAAAATGAAAGTAGTTATACTGAAAAATTAAGTTGAAGTCGAAGTAGTATGGAGGAAATCGGAGAAAAAATCTGAGAAATATCAACATAAAGTGCTAAGGATCTTTAAGATTTTGTGTATCTTGAGGTTTATTTTATGAGATTTTCCACCTCCCTCTTCTTACTGATAGTGCAGGAGAGAACAACATGATTGTGACAGACAGGATTGAGGATCCAGAGGGTTCTCATTGGCTTTGTCCTTGGACTAATCTGGTTTGTGGAAATGTCTGAATTGTGACAGAGGGACATAGTGAAAATGAAAAAAAAACAAAACATGATAGTAATGTAACAGAAACCTGTCAGAAGTGGGATTCGAACCCACGCCTCAAGTAGAGACTGCGACCTGAACGCGGCGCCTTGGACCGCTCGGCCATCCTGACAAGCACAACTGTGGAAAATTCACACTTTCTAAAAACAAACACATTTTTTGTTTGGCCCCAAAAAAAGGCAAATTTTGAACTGAAAATTTATTAACGCCTTTGAGTTTGCCTTGCAATGCTGTAGGTTTAACTTTGTAGGTTGCTGAAATAGCTCAGTTGGGAGAGCGTTAGACTGAAGATCAAAAGGTCCCTGGTCCGATCCCGGGTTTCAGCACGCTGTTTTTAAGTATGAGTGATTTGAGATAAAGTTCTTTCTCCATATGCATTTAGCAAGATTTTCATTCTTTGTGAAGTGCAGATATACCTGAAAAAAACAGTTTTAAGTATCTCTTTTCAGAACAGTCACTAATGCGAGAAGAAAATGAAAGTAGTTATACTGAAAAATTAAGTTGAAGTCGAAGTAGTATGGAGGAAATCGGAAAAAAAATCTGAGAAATATCAACATAAAGTGCTAAGGATCTTTAAGATTTTGTGTATCTTGAGGTTTATTTTATGAGATTTTCCACCTCCCTCTTCTTACTGATAGTGCAGCAGAGAACAACATGATTGTGACAGACAGGATTGAGGATCCATAGGGTTCTCATTGGCTTTGTCCTTGGACTAATCTGGTTTGTGGAAATGTCTGAATTGTGACAGAGGGACATAGTGAAAATGAAAAAAAAACAAAACATGATTGTAATGTAACAGAAACCTGTCAGAAGTGGGATTCGAACCCATGCCTCAAGTAGAGACTGCGACCTGAACGCAGCGCCTCGGACCGCTCGGCCATCCTGACAAGCACAACTGTGGAAAATTCACACTTTCTAAAAACAAACACATTTTTTGTTTGGCCCCAAAAAAAGGCAAATTTTGAACTGAAAATGTATTAACGCCTTTGAGTTTGCCTTGCAATGCTGTAGCTTTAACATTGTAGATTGCTGAAATAGCTCAGTTGGGAGAGCGTTAGACTGAAGATCTAAAGGTCCCTGGTCCGATCCCGGGTTTCAGCACGCTGTTTTTAAGTATGAGTGATTTGAGATAAAGTTCTTTCTCCATATGCATTTAGCAAGATTTTCATTCTTTGTGACGTGCAGATATACCTGAAAAAAACAGTTTTAAGTATCTCTTTTCAGAACAGTCACTAATGCGAGAAGAAAATGAAAGTAGTTATACTGAAAAATTAAGTTAAAGTCGAAGTAGTATGGAGGAAATCGGAGAAAAAATCTGAGAAATATCAACATAAAGTGCTAAGGATCTTTAAGATTTTGTGTATCTTGAGGTTTATTTTATGAGATTTTCCACCTCCCTCTTCTTACTGATAGTGCAGGAGAGAACAACATGATTGTGACAGACAGGATTGAGGATCCAGAGGGTTCTCATTGGCTTTGTCCTTGGACTAATCTGGTTTGTGGAAATGTCTGAATTGTGACAGAGGGACATAGTGAAAATGAAAAAAAAACAAAACATGATTGTAATGTAACAGAAACCTGTCAGAAGTGGGATTCGAACCCACGCCTCAAGTAGAGACTGCGACCTGAACGCAGCGCCTTGGACCGCTCGGCCATCCTGACAAGCACAACTGTGGAAAATTCACACTTTCTAAAAACAAACACATTTTTTGTTTGGCCCCAAAAAAAGGCAAATTTTTAACTGAAAATGTATTAACGCCTTTGAGTTTGCCTTGCAATGCTGTAGCTTTAACTTTGTAGGTTGCTGAAATAGCTCAGTTGGGAGAGCGTTAGACTGAAGATCTAAAGGTCCCTGGTCCGATCCCGGGTTTCAGTACGCTGTTTTTAAGTATGAGTGATTTGAGATAAAGTTCTTTCTCCATATGCATTTAGCAAGATTTTCATTCTTTGTGAAGTGCAGATATACGTGAAAAAAACAGTTTTAAGTATCTCTTTTCAGAACAGTCACTAATGCGAGAAGAAAATGAAAGTAGTTATACTGAAAAATTAAGTTGAAGTTGAAGTAGTATGGAGGAAATCGGAAAAAAAATCTGAGAAATATCAACATAAAGTGCTAAGGATCTTTAAGATTTTGTGTATCTTGAGGTTTATTTTATGAGATTTTCCACCTCCCTCTTCTTACTGATAGTGCAGCAGAGAACAACATGATTGTGACAGACAGGATTGAGGATCCAGAGGGTTCTCATTGGCTTTGTCCTTGGACTAATCTGGTTTGTGGAAATGTCTGAATTGTGACAGAGGGACATAGTGAAAATGAAAAAAAAACAAAACATGATAGTAATGTAACAGAAACCTGTCAGAAGTGGGATTCGAACCCACGCCTCAAGTAGAGACTGCGACCTGAACGCAGCGCCTTGGACCGCTCGGCCATCCTGACAAGCACAACTGTGGAAAATTCACACTTTCTAAAAACAAACACATTTTTTGTTTGGCCCCAAAAAAATGGAAATTTTGAACTGAAAATGTATTAACGCCTTTGAGTTTGCCTTGCAATGCTGTAGCTTTAACTTTGTAGGTTGCTGAAATAGCTCAGTTGGGAGAGCGTTAGACTGAAGATCTAAAGGTCCCTGGTCCGATCCCGGGTTTCAGCACGCTGTTTTTAAGTATGAGTGATTTCAGATAAAGTTCTTTCTCCATATGCATTTAGCAAGATTTTCATTCTTTGTGAAGTGCAGATATACCTGAAAAAAACAGTTTTAAGTATCTCTTTTCAGAACAGTCACTAATGCGAGAAGAAAATGAAAGTAGTTATACTGAAAAATTAAGTTGAAGTCGAAGTAGTATGGAGGAAATCGGAAAAAAAATCTGAGAAATATCAACATAAAGTGCTAAGGATCTTTAAGATTTTGTGTATCTTGAGGTTTATTTTATGAGATTTTCCACCTCCCTCTTCTTACTGATAGTGCAGCAGAGAACAACATGATTGTGACAGACAGGATTGAGGATCCATAGGGTTCTCATTGGCTTTGTCCTTGGACTAATCTGGTTTGTGGAAATGTCTGAATTGTGACAGAGGGACATAGTGAAAATGAAAAAAAAACAAAACATGATTGTAATGTAACAGAAACCTGTCAGAAGTGGGATTCGAACCCATGCCTCAAGTAGAGACTGCGGCCTGAACGCAGCGCCTTGGACCGCTCGGCCATCCTGACAAGCACAACTGTGGAAAATTCACACTTTCTAAAAACAAACACATTTTTTGTTTGGCCCCAAAAAAAGGCAAATTTTGAACTGAAAATTTATTAACGCCTTTGAGTTTGCCTTGCAATGCTGTAGCTTTAACTTTGTAGGTTGCTGAAAAAGCTCAGTTGGGAGAGCGTTAGACTGAAGATCTGAAGGTCCCTGGTCCGATCCCGGGTTTCAGCACGCTGTTTTTAAGTATGAGTGATTTGAGATAAAGTTCTTTCTCCATATGCATTTAGCAAGATTTTCATTCTTTGTGAAGTGCAGATATACCTGAAAAAAACAGTTTTAAGTATCTCTTTTCAGAACAGTCACTAATGCGAGAAGAAAATGAAAGTAGTTATACTGAAAAATTAAGTTGAAGTCGAAGTGGTATGGAGGAAATCGGAAAAAAAATCTGAGAAATATCAACATAAAGTGCTGAGGATCTTTAAGATTTTATGTATCTTGAGGTTTATTTTATGAGATTTTTCACCTCCCTCTTCTTACTGATAGTGCAGCAGAGAACAACATGATTGTGACAGACAGGATTGAGGATCCAGAGGGTTCTCATTGGCTTTGTCCTTGGACTAATCTGGTTTGTGGAAATGTCTGAATTGTGACAGAGGAACATAGTGAAAATGAAAAAAAAAAAAACATGATTGTAATGTAACAGAAACCTGTCAGAAGTGGGATTCGAACCCACGCCTCAAGTAGAGACTGCGACCTGAACGCAGCGCCTTGGACCGCTCGGCCATCCTGACAAGCACAACTGTGGAAAATTCACACTTTCTAAAAACAAACACATTTTTTGTTTGGCCCCAAAAAAATGCAAATTTTGAACTGAAAATGTATTAACGCCTTTGAGTTTGCCTTGCAATGCTGTAGCATTAACTTTGTAGGTTGCTGAAATAGCTCAGTTGGGAGAGCGATAGACTGAAGATCTAAAGGTTCTTGGTCGGAACCCGGTTTTCAGCACGCTGTTTTTAGGCATGAGTGATTTGAGATAAAGTTCTTTCTCCATATGCATTTAGCAAGATTTTCATTCTTTGTGAAGTGCAGATATACCTGAAAAAAACAGTTTTAAGTATCTCTTTTCAGAACAGTCACTAATGCGAGAAGAAAATGAAAGTAGTTATACTGAAAAATGAAGTTGAAGTCGAAGTAGTATGGAGGAAATCGGAAAAAAAATCTGAGAAATATCAACATAAAGTGCTAAGGATCTTTAAGATTTTGTGTATCTTGAGGTTTATTTTATGAGATTTTTCACCTCCCTCTTTTTACTGATAGTGCAGCAAAGAACAACATGATTGTGACAGACAGGACTGAGGATCCAGAGGGTTCTCATTGGCTTTGTCCTTGGACTAATCTGGTTTGTGGAAATGTCTGAATTGTGACAGAGGGACATAGTGAAAATGAAAAAAAAACAAAACATGACTGTAATGTAACAGAAACCTTTCAGAAGTGCAATTCAAACCCACGCCTCAAGTAGAGACTGCAACGTGAACGCAGCGCTTTGGACCGCTCGGCCATCCTGACAAGCACAACTATGGAAAATTCACACTTTCTAAAAACAAACACATTTTTTGTTTGGCCCCAAAAAATGCAAATTTTGAACTGAAAATTTATTAACGCCTTTGAGTTTGCCTTGCAATGCTGTAGCTTTAACTTTGTAGGTTGCTGAAATAGCTCAGTTGGGAGAGCGTTAGACTGAAGATCTAAAGGTCCCTGGTCCGATCCCGGGTTTCAGCACGATGTTTTTAAGTATGAGTGATTTGAGATAAAGTTCTTTCTCCATATGCATTTAGCAAGATTTTCATTCTTTGTGAAGTGCAGATATACCTGAAAAAAACTGTTTTAAGTATCTCTTTTCAGAACAGTCACTAATGCGAGAAGAAAATGAAAGTAGTTATACTGAAAAATTAAGTTGAAGTCGAAGTAGTATGGAGGAAATCAGAAAAAAAATCTGAGAAATATCAACATAAAGTGCTAAGGATCTTTAAGATTTTGTGTATCTTGAGGTTTATTTTATGAGATTTTTCACCTCCCTCTTCTTACTGATAGTGCAGCAGAGAACAACATGATTGTGACAGACAGGATTGAGGATCCAGAGGGTTCTCATTGGCTTTGTCCTTGGACTAATCTGGTTTGTGGAAATGTCTGAATTGTGACAGAGGGACATAGTGAAAATGAAAAAAAAAAACCATGACTGTAATGTAACAGAAACCTGTCAGAAGTGGGAGTCGAACCCACACCTCAAGTAGAGACTGCTACTTGGACGCAGCGCCTTGGACCACTCGGCCATCCTGAGAAGCAAAACTGTGAAAAATTCACACTTTCTAAAAACAAACACATTTTTTGTTTGGCCCCAAAAAATGCAAATTTTGAACTGAAATTTTATTAACGCCTTTGAGTTTGCCTTGCAATGCTGTAGCTTTAACTTTATAGGTTGCTGAAATAGCTCAGTTGGGAGAGCGTTAGACTGAAGATCTAAAGGTCCCTGGTCCGATCCCGGGTTTCAGCACGCTGTTATTAAGTATGAGTGATTTGAGATAAAGTTCTTTCTCCATATGCATTTAGCAAGATTTTCATTCTTTGTGAAGTGCAGATATACCTGAAAAAAACAGTTTTAAGTATCTCTTTTCAGAACAGTCACTAATGCGAGAAGAAAATGAAAGTAGTTATACTGAAAAATTTAGTTGAAGTCGAAGTAGTATGGAGGAAATCGGAAAAAAAAATCTGAAAAATATCAACATAAAGTGCTAAGGATCTTTAAGATTTTGTGTATCTTGAGGTTTATTTTATGAGATTTTCCACCTCCCTCTTCTTACTGATAGTGCAGCAGAGAACAACATGATTGTGACAGACAGGATTGAGGATCCAGAGGGTTCTCATTGGCTTTGTTCTTCGACTATTCTGGTTTGTGGAAATGTCTGAATTGTGACAGAGGGACATAGTGAAAATGAAAAAAAAACAAAACATGATTGTAATGTAACAGAAACCTGTCAGAAGTGGGATTTGAACCCACGCCTCAAGAAGAGACTGCAGCCTGAACGCAGCGCCTTGGACCGCTCGGCCATCCTGACAAGCACAACTGTGGAAAATTCACACTTTCTAAAAACAAACACATTTTTTGTTTGGCCCCAAAAAAAGGCAAATTTTGAACTGAAAATTTATTAACGCCTTTGAGTTTGCCTTGCAATGCAGTAGCTTTAACTTTGTAGGCTGTTGAAATAGCTCAGTTGGGAGAGCGTTAGACAGAAGATCTAAAGGTCCCTTGTCCGATCCCGGGTTTCAGCACGCTGTTTTTAAGTATGAGTGATTTGAGATAAAGTTCTTTCTCCATATGTATTTAGCAAGATTTTCATTCTTTGTGAAGTGCAGATATACCTGAAAAAAACAGTTTTAAGTATCTCTTTTCAGAACAGTCACTAATGCGAAAAGAAAATGAAAGTAGTTATACTGAAAAATTAAGTTGAAGTCGAAGTGGTATGGAGGAAATCGGAAAAAAAATCTGAGAAATATCAACATAAAGTGCTGAGGATCGTTAAGATTTTATGTATCTTGAGGTTTATTTTATGAGATTTTTCACCTCCCTCTTCTTACTGATAGTGCAGCAGAGAACAACATGATTGTGACAGACAGGATTGAGGATCCAGAGGGTTCTCATTGGCTTTTTCCTTGGACTAATCTGGTTTGTGGAAATGTCTGAATTGTGACAGAGAGACATAGTGAAAATGAAAAAAAAAAAAACATGATTGTAATGTAACAGAAACCTGTCAGAAGTGGGATTCGAACCCACGCGTCAAGTAGAGACTGCGACCTGAACGCAGCGCCTTGGACCGCTCGGCCATCCTGACAAGCACAACTGTTGAAAATTCACACTTTCTAAAAACAAACACATTTTTTGTTTGGCCCCAAAAAAATGCAAATTTTGAACTGAAAATGTATTAACGCCTTTGAGTTTGCCTTGCAATGCTGTAGCATTAACTTTGTAGGTTGCTGAAATAGCTCAGTTGGGAGAGCGATAGACTGAAGATCTAAAGGTTCTTGGTCGGAACCCGGTTTTCAGCACGCTGTTTTTAGGCATGAGTGATTTGAGATAAAGTTCTTTCTCCATATGCATTTAGCAAGATTTTCATTCTTTGTGAAGTGCAGATATACCTGAAAAAAACAGTTTTAAGTATCTCTTTTCAGAACAGTCACTAATGCGAGAAGAAAATGAAAGTAGTTATACTGAAAAATGAAGTTGAAGTCAAAGTAGTATGGAGGAAATCGGAAAAAAAATCTGAGAAATATCAACATAAAGTGCTAAGGATCTTTAAGATTTTGTGTATCTTGAGGTTTATTCTATGAGATTTTTCACCTCCCTCTTTTTACTGATAGTGCAGCAAAGAACAACATGATTGTGACAGACAGGACTGAGGATCCAGAGGGTTCTCATTGGCTTTGTCCTTGGACTAATCTGGTTTGTGGAAATGTCTGAATTGTGACAGAGAGACATAGTGAAAATGAAAAAAAAAAAAACATGATTGTAATGTAACAGAAACCTGTCAGAAGTGGGATTCGAACCCACGCCTCAAGTAGAGACTGCGACCTGAACGCAGCGCCTTGGACCGCTCGGCCATCCTGACAAGCACAACTGTTGAAAATTCACACTTTCTAAAAACAAACACATTTTTTGTTTGGCCCCAAAAAAATGCAAATTTTGAACTGAAAATGTATTAACGCCTTTGAGTTTGCCTTGCAATGCTGTAGCATTAACTTTGTAGGTTGCTGAAATAGCTCAGTTGGGAGAGCGATAGACTGAAGATCTAAAGGTTCTTGGTCGGAACCCGGTTTTCAGCACGCTGTTTTTAGGCATGAGTGATTTGAGATAAAGTTCTTTCTCCATATGCATTTAGCAAGATTTTCATTCTTTGTGAAGTGCAGATATACCTGAAAAAAACAGTTTTAAGTATCTCTTTTCAGAACAGTCACTAATGCGAGAAGAAAATGAAAGTAGTTATACTGAAAAATGAAGTTGAAGTCGAAGTAGTATGGAGGAAATCGGAAAAAAAATCTGAGAAATATCAACATAAAGTGCTAAGGATCTTTAAGATTTTGTGTATCTTGAGGTTTATTCTATGAGATTTTTCACCTCCCTCTTTTTACTGATAGTGCAGCAAAGAACAACATGATTGTGACAGACAGGACTGAGGATCCAGAGGGTTCTCATTGGCTTTGTCCTTGGACTAATCTGGTTTGTGGAAATGTCTGAATTGTGACAGAGAGACATAGTGAAAATGAAAAAAAAAAAAACATGATTGTAATGTAACAGAAACCTGTCAGAAGTGGGATTCGAACCCACGCCTCAAGTAGAGACTGCGACCTGAACGCAGCGCCTTGGACCGCTCGGCCTTCCTGACAAGCACAACTGTGGAAAATTCACACTTTCTAAAAACAAACACATTTTTTGTTTGGCCCCAAAAAAAGGCAAATTTTGAACTGAAAATGTATTAACGCCTTTGCGTTTGCCTTGCAATGCTGTAGCTTTAACTTTGTAGGTTGCTGAAATAGCTCAGTTGGGAGAGAGTTAGACTGAAGATCTGAAGGTCCCTGGTCGGATCCTGGGTTTCAGCACGCTGTTTTTAAGTATGAGTGATTTGAGATAAAGTTCTTTCTCCATATGCATTTAGCAAAATTTTCATTCTTTGTGAAGTGCAGATATACCTGAAAAAAAACAGTTTTAAGTATCTCTTTTCAGAACAGTCACTAATGCGAGAAGAAAATGAAAGTAGTTATACTGAAAAATTAAGTTGAAGTCGAAGTAGTATGGAGGAAATCAGAAAAAAAATCTGAGAAATATCAACATAAAGTGCTAAGGATCTTTAAGATTTTGTGTATCTTGAGGTTTATTTTATGAGATTTTTCACCTCCCTCTTCTTACTGATAGTGCAGCAGAGAACAACATGATTGTGACAGACAGGATTGAGGATCCATAGGGTTCTCATTGGCTTTGTCCTTGGACTAATCTGGTTTGTGGTAATGTCTGAATTGTGACAGAGGGACATAGTGAAAATGAAAAAAAAAAAAAATGAATGTAATGTAACTGAAACCTGTCAGAAGTGGGATTCGAACCCACGCCTCAAGTAGAGACTGCGACCTGAACGCAGCGCCTTGGACCGCTTGGCCATCCTGACAAGCACAACTGTGGAAAATTCACACTTTCTAAAAACAAACACATTTTTTGTTTGGCCCCAAAAAAAGGCAAATTTTGAACTGAAAATGTATTAACGCCTTTGCGTTTGCCTTGCAATGCTGTAGCTTTAACTTTGTAGGTTGCTGAAATAGCTCAGTTGGGAGAGAGTTAGACTGAAGATCTGAAGGTCCCTGGTCGGATCCTGGGTTTCAGCACGCTGTTTTTAAGTATGAGTGATTTGAGATAAAGTTCTTTCTCCATATGCATTTAGCAAAATTTTCATTCTTTGTGAAGTGCAGATATACCTGAAAAAAAACAGTTTTAAGTATCTCTTTTCAGAACAGTCACTAATGCGAGAAGAAAATGAAAGTAGTTATACTGAAAAATTAAGTTGAAGTCGAAGTAGTATGGAGGAAATCAGAAAAAAAATCTGAGAAATATCAACATAAAGTGCTAAGGATCTTTAAGATTTTGTGTATCTTGAGGTTTATTTTATGAGATTTTTCACCTCCCTCTTCTTACTGATAGTGCAGCAGAGAACAACATGATTGTGACAGACAGGATTGAGGATCCATAGGGTTCTCATTGGCTTTGTCCTTGGACTAATCTGGTTTGTGGTAATGTCTGAATTGTGACAGAGGGACATAGTGAAAATGAAAAAAAAAAAAAATGAATGTAATGTAACTGAAACCTGTCAGAAGTGGGATTCGAACCCACGCCTCAAGTAGAGACTGCGACCTGAACGCAGCGCCTTGGACCGCTCGGCCATCCTGACAAGCACAACTGTGGAAAATTCACACTTTCTAAAAACAAACACATTTTTTGTTTGGCCCCAAAAAAAGGCAAATTTTGAACTGAAAATTTATTAACGCCTTTGAGTTTGCCTTGCAATGCTGTAGCTTTAACTTTGTAGGTTGCTGAAATAGCTCAGTTGGGAGAGCGTTAGATTGAAGATCTAAAGGTCCCTGGTCCGATCCCGGGTTTCAGCACGCTGTTTTTAAGTATGAGTGATTTGAGATAAAGTTCTTTCTCCATATGCATTTAGCAAGATTTTCATTCTTTGTGAAGTGCAGATATACCTGAAAAAAACAGTTTTAAGTATCTCTTTTCAGAACAGTCACTAATGCGAGAAGAAAATGAAAGTAGTTATACTGAAAAATGAAGTTGAAGTCGAAGTAGTATGGAGGAAATCGGAAAAAAAATCTGAGAAATATCAACATAAAGTGCTAAGGATCTTTAAGATTTTGTGTATCTTGAGGTTTATTTTATGAGATTTTTCACCTCCCTCTTCTTACTGATAGTGCAGCAGAGAACAACATGATTGTGACAGACAGGATTGAGGATCCAGAGGGTTCTCATTGGCTTTGTCCTTGGACTAATCTGGTTTGTGGAAATGTCTGAATTGTGACAGAGGGACATAGTGAAAATGAAAAAAAAACAAAACATGATTGTAATGTAACAGAAGCCTGTCAGAAGTGGGATTCCAACCCACGCCTCACGTAGAGACTGCGACCTGAACGCAGCGCCTTGGACCGCTCGGCCATCCTGACAAGCACAACTGTGGAAAATTCACACTTTCTAAAAACAAACACATTTTTTGTTTGGCCCCAAAAAAATGCAAATTTTGAACTGAAAATGTATTAACGCCTTTGAGTTTGCCTTGCAATGCTGTAGCTTTAACTTTGTAGGTTGCTGAAATAGCTCAGTTGGGAGAGCGTTAGACTGAAGATCTAAAGGTCCCTGGTCCGATCCCGGGTTTCAGCACGCTGTTTTTAAGTATGAGTGATTTGAGATAAAGTTCTTTCTCCATATGCATTTAGCAAGATTTTCATTCTTTGTGAAGTGCAGATATACCTGAAAAAAACAGTTTTAAGTATCTCTTTTCAGAACAGTCACTAATGCGAGAAGAAAATGAAAGTAGTTATACTGAAAAATTAAGTTGAAGTCGAAGTAGTATGGAGGAAATCAGAAAAAAAATCTGAGAAATATCAACATAAAGTGCTAAGGATCTTTAAGATTTTGTGTATCTTGAGGTTTATTTTATGAGATTTTTCACCTCCCTCTTCTTACTGATAGTGCAGCAGAGAACAACATGATTGTGACAGACAGGTTTGAGGATCCAGAGGGTTCTCATTGGCTTTGTCCTTGGACTAATCTGGTTTGTGGAAATGTCTGAATTGTGACAGAGAAACATAGTGAAAATGAAAAAAAAAAAAACATGATTGTAATGTAACAGAAACCTGTCAGAAGTGGGATTCGAACCCACGCCTCAAGTAGAGACTGCGACCTGAACGCAGCGCCTTTGACCGCTCGGCTATCCTGACAAGCACAACTGTGGAAAATTCACACTTTCTAAAAACAAACACATTTTTTGTTTGGCCCCAAAAAAATGCAAATTTTGAACTGAAAATGTATTAACGCCTTTGAGTTTGCCTTGCAATGCTGTAGCTTTAACTTTGTAGGTTGCTGAAATAGCTCAGTTGGGAGAGCGTTAGACTGAAGATCTAAAGGTCCCTGGTCCGATCCCGGGTTTCAGCACGCTGTTTTTAAGTATGAGTGATTTGAGATAAAGTTCTTTCTCCATATGCATTTAGCAAGATTTTCATTCTTTGTGAAGTGCAGATATACCTGAAAAAAACAGTTTTAAGTATCTCTTTTCAGAACAGTCACTAATGCGAGAAGAAAATGAAAGTAGTTATACTGAAAAATGAAGTTGAAGTCGAAGTAGTATGGAGGAAATCGGAAAAAAAATCTGAGAAATATCAACATAAAGTGCTAAGGATCTTTAAGATTTTGTGTATCTTGAGGTTTATTTTATGAGATTTTTCACCTCCCTCTTCTTACTGATAGTGCAGCAGAGAACAACATGATTGTGACAGACAGGATTGAGGATCCAGAGGGTTCTCATTGGCTTTGTCCTTGGACTAATCTGGTTTGTGGAAATGTCTGAATTGTGACAGAGGGACATAGTGAAAATGAAAAAAAAACAAAACATGATTGTAATGTAACAGAAGCCTGTCAGAAGTGGGATTCCAACCCACGCCTCACGTAGAGACTGCGACCTGAACGCAGCGCCTTGGACCGCTCGGCCATCCTGACAAGCACAACTGTGGAAAATTCACACTTTCTAAAAACAAACACATTTTTTGTTTGGCCCCAAAAAAATGCAAATTTTGAACTGAAAATGTATTAACGCCTTTGAGTTTGCCTTGCAATGCTGTAGCTTTAACTTTGTAGGTTGCTGAAATAGCTCAGTTGGGAGAGCGTTAGACTGAAGATCTAAAGGTCCCTGGTCCGATCCCGGGTTTCAGCACGCTGTTTTTAAGTATGAGTGATTTGAGATAAAGTTCTTTCTCCATATGCATTTAGCAAGATTTTCATTCTTTGTGAAGTGCAGATATACCTGAAAAAAACAGTTTTAAGTATCTCTTTTCAGAACAGTCACTAATGCGAGAAGAAAATGAAAGTAGTTATACTGAAAAATTAAGTTGAAGTCGAAGTAGTATGGAGGAAATCAGAAAAAAAATCTGAGAAATATCAACATAAAGTGCTAAGGATCTTTAAGATTTTGTGTATCTTGAGGTTTATTTTATGAGATTTTTCACCTCCCTCTTCTTACTGATAGTGCAGCAGAGAACAACATGATTGTGACAGACAGGTTTGAGGATCCAGAGGGTTCTCATTGGCTTTGTCCTTGGACTAATCTGGTTTGTGGAAATGTCTGAATTGTGACAGAGAAACATAGTGAAAATGAAAAAAAAAAAAACATGATTGTAATGTAACAGAAACCTGTCAGAAGTGGGATTCGAACCCACGCCTCAAGTAGAGACTGCGACCTGAACGCAGCGCCTTTGACCGCTCGGCTATCCTGACAAGCACAACTGTGGAAAATTCACACTTTCTAAAAACAAACACATTTTTTGTTTGGCCCCAAAAAAATGCAAATTTTGAACTGAAAATGTATTAACGCCTTTGAGTTTGCCTTGCAATGCTGTAGCTTTAACTTTGTAGGTTGCTGAAATAGCTCAGTTGGGAGAGCGTTAGACTGAAGATCTAAAGGTCCCTGGTCCGATCCCGGGTTTCAGCACGCTGTTTTTAAGTATGAGTGATTTGAGATAAAGTTCTTTCTCCATATGCATTTAGCAAGATTTTCATTCTTTGTGAAGTGCAGATATACCTGAAAAAAAACAGTTTTAAGTATCTCTTTTCAGAACAGTCACTAATGCGAGAAGAAAATGAAAGTAGTTATACTGAAAAATTAAGTTGAAGTCGAAGTAGTATGGAGGAAATCAGAAAAAAAATCTGAGAAATATCAACATAAAGTGCTAAGGATCTTTAAGATTTTGTGTATCTTGAGGTTTATTTTATGAGATTTTTCACCTCCCTCTTCTTACTGATAGTGCAGCAGAGAACAACATGATTGTGACAGACAGGATTGAGGATCCTTAGGGTTCTCATTGGCTTTGTCCTTGGACTAATCTGGTTTGTGGTAATGTCTGAATTGTGACAGAGGGACATAGTGAAAATGAAAAAAAAAAAAAATGAATGTAATGTAACAGAAACCTGTCAGAAGTGGGATTCGAACCCACGCCTCACGTAGAGACTGCGACCTGAACGCAGCGCCTTGGACCGCTCGGCCATCCTGACAAGCACAACTGTGGAAAATTCACACTTTCTAAAAACAAACACATTTTTTGTTTGGCCCCAAAAAAAGGCAAATTTTGAACTGAAAATTTATTAACGCCTTTGAGTTTGCCTTGCAATTCTGTAGCTTTAACTTTGTAGGTTGCTGAAATAGCTCAGTTGGGAGAGCGTTAGACTGAAGATCTAAAGGTCCCTGGTCCGATCCCGGGTTTCAGCACGCTGTTTTTAAGTATGAGTGATTTGAGATAAAGTTCTTTCTCCATATGCATTTAGCAAGATTTTCATTCTTTGTGAAGTGCAGATATACCTGAAAAAAACAGTTTTAAGTATCTCTTTTCAGAACAGTCACTAATGCGAGAAGAAAATGAAAGTAGTTATACTGAAAAATGAAGTTGAAGTCGAAGTAGTATGGAGGAAATCGGAAAAAAAATCTGAGAAATATCAACATAAAGTGCTAAGGATCTTTAAGATTTTGTGTATCTTGAGGTTTTGTTCTATGAGATTTTTCACCTCCCTCTTTTTACTGATAGTGCAGCAAAGAACAACATGATTGTGACAGACAGGACTGAGGATCCAGAGGGTTCTCATTGGCTTTGTCCTTGGACTAATCTGGTTTGTGGAAATGTCTGAATTGTGACAGAGGGACATAGTAAAAATGAAAAAAAAAAAAACCATGACTGTAATGTAACAGAAACCTGTCAGAAGTGCAATTCAAACCCACGTCTCAAGTAGAGACTGCAACCTGAACGCAGCGCCTTGGACCGCTCGGCCATCCTGACAAGCACAACTATGGAAAATTCACACTTTCTAAAAAAAAACACATTTTTTGTTTGGCCCCAAAAAATGCAAATTTTGAACTGAAAATTTATTAACGCCTTTGAGTTTGCCTTACAATGCTGTAGCTTTAACTTTGTAGGTTGCTGAAATAGCTCAGTTGGGAGAGCGTTAGACTGAAGATCTAAAGGTCCCTGGTCCGATCCCGGGTTTCAGCACGATGTTTTTAAGTATGAGTGATTTGAGATAAAGTTCTTTCTCCATATGCATTTAGCAAGATTTTCATTCTTTGTGAAGTGCAGATATACCTGAAAAAAAAACAGTTTTAAGTATCTCTTTTCAGAACAGTCACTAATGCGAGAAGAAAATGAAAGTAGTTATACTGAAAAATTAAGTTGAAGTCGAAGTAGTATGGAGGAAATCAGAAAAAAAATCTGAGAAATATCAACATAAAGTGCTAAGGATCTTTAAGATTTTGTGTATCTTGAGGTTTATTTTATGAGATTTTTCACCTCCCTCTTCTTACTGATAGTGCAGCAGAGAACAACATGATTGTGACAGACAGGATTGAGGATCCATAGGGTTCTCATTGGCTTTGTCCTTGGACTAATCTGGTTTGTGGTAATGTCTGAATTGTGACAGAGGGACATAGTGAAAATGAAAAAAAAAAAAAATGAATGTAATGAAACCTGTCAGAAGTGGGATTCGAACCCACGCCTCAAGTAGAGACTGCGACCTGAACGCAGCGCCTTGGACCGCTCGGCCATCCTGACAAGCACAACTGTGGAAAATTCACACTTTCTAAAAACAAACACATTTTTTGTTTGGCCCCAAAAAAAGGCAAATTTTGAACTGAAAATTTATTAACGCCTTTGAGTTTGCCTTGCAATGCTGTAGCTTTAACTTTGTAGGTTGCTGAAATAGCTCAGTTGGGAGAGCGTTAGACTGAAGATCTAAAGGTCCTTGGTCCGATCCCGGTTTTCAGCACGCTGTTTTTAAGCATGAGTGATTTGAGATAAAGTACTTTCTCCATATGCATTTAGCAAGATTTTCATTCTTTGTGAAGTGCAGATATACCTGAAAAATACAGTTTTAAGTATCTCTTTTCAGAACAGTCACTAATGCGAGAAGAAAATGAAAGTAGTTCTACTGAAAAATGAAGTTGAAGTCGAAGTAGTATGGAGGAAATCGGAAAAAAAATCTGAGAAATATCAACATAAAGTGCTAAGGATCTTTAAGATTTTGTGTATCTTGAGGTTTATTTTATGAGATTTTTCACCTCCCTCTTCTTACTGATAGTGCAGCAGAGAACAACATGATTGTGACAGACAGGATTGAGGATCCAGAGGGTTCTCATTGGCTTTGTCCTTGGACTAATCTGGTTTGTGGAAATGTCTGAATTGTGACAGAGGGACATAGTGAAAATGAAAAAAAAACAAAACATGATTGTAATGTAACAGAAACCTGTCAGAAGTGGGATTCGAACCCACGCCTCACGTAGAGACTGCGACCTGAACGCAGCGCCTTGGACCGCTCGGCCATCCTGACAAGCACAACTGTGGAAAATTCACACTTTCTAAAAACAAACACATTTTTTGTTTGGCCCCAAAAAAATGCAAATTTTGAACTGAAAATGTATTAACGCCTTTGAGTTTGCCTTGCAATGCTGTAGCTTTAACTTTGTAGGTTGCTGAAATAGCTCAGTTGGGAGAGCGTTAGACTGAAGATCTAAAGGTCCCTGGTCCGATCCCGGGTTTCAGCACGCTGTTTTTAAGTATGAGTGATTTGAGATAAAGTTCTTTCTCCATATGCATTTAGCAAGATTTTCATTCTTTGTGAAGTGCAGATATACCTGAAAAAAAACAGTTTTAAGTATCTCTTTTCAGAACAGTCACTAATGCGAGAAGAAAATGAAAGTAGTTATACTGAAAAATTAAGTTGAAGTCGAAGTAGTATGGAGGAAATCAGAAAAAAAATCTGAGAAATATCAACATAAAGTGCTAAGGATCTTTAAGATTTTGTGTATCTTGAGGTTTATTTTATGAGATTTTTCACCTCCCTCTTCTTACTGATAGTGCAGCAGAGAACAACATGATTGTGACAGACAGGATTGAGGATCCATAGGGTTCTCATTGGCTTTGTCCTTGGACTAATCTGGTTTGTGGTAATGTCTGAATTGTGACAGAGGGACATAGTGAAAATGAAAAAAAAAAAAATGAATGTAATGTAACAGAAACCTGTCAGAAGTGGGATTCGAACCCACGCCTCAAGTAGAGACTGCGACCTGAACGCAGCGCCTTGGACCGCTCGGCCATCCTGACAAGCACAACTGTGGAAAATTCACACTTTCTAAAAACAAACACATTTTTTGTTTGGCCCCAAAAAAAGGCAAATTTTGAACTGAAAATTTATTAACGCCTTTGAGTTTGCCTTGCAATGCTGTAGCTTTAACTTTGTAGGTTGCTGAAATAGCTCAGTTGGGAGAGCGTTAGACTGAAGATCTAAAGGTCCCTGGTCCGATCCCGAGTTTCAGCACGCTGTTTTTAAGTATGAGTGATTTGAGATAAAGTTCTTTCTCCATATGCATTTAGCAAGATTTTCATTCTTTGTGAAGTGCAGATATACCTGAAAAAAACAGTTTTAAGTATCTCTTTTCAGAGCAGTCACTAATGCGGGAAGAAAATGAAAGTAGTTATACTGAAAAATTAAGTTGAAGTCGAAGTAGTATGGAGGAAATCAGAAAAAAAATCTGAGAAATATCAACATAAAGTGCTAAGGATCTTTAAGATTTTGTGTATCTTGAGGTTTATTTTATGAGATTTTTCACCTCCCTCTTCTTACTGATAGTGCAGCAGAGAACAACATGATTGTGACAGACAGGATTGAGGATCCAGAGGGTTCTCATTGGCTTTGTCCTTGGACTAATCTGGTTTGTGGAAATGTCTGAATTGTGACAGAGGGACATAGTGAAAATAAAAAAAAACAAAACATGATTGTAATGTAACAGAAACATGTCAGAAGTGGGATTCGAACCCACGCCTCAAGTAGAGACTGCGACCTGAACGCAGCGCCTTGGACCGCTCGGCCATCCTGACAAGCACAACTGTGGAAAATTCACACTTTCTAAAAACAAACACATTTTTTGTTTGGCCCCAAAAAAATGCAAATTTTGAACTGAAAATGTATTAACGCCTTTGAGTTTGCCTTGCAATGCTGTAGCTTTAACTTTGTAGGTTGCTGAAATAGCTCAGTTGGGAGAGCGTTAGACTGAAGATCTAAAGGTCGCTGGTCCGATCCCGGGTTTCAGCACGCTGTTTTTAAGTATGAGTGATTTGAGATAAAGTTCTTTCTCCATATGCATTTAGCAAGATTTTCATTCTTTGTGAAGTGCAGATATACCTGAAAAAAACAGTTTTAAGTATCTCTTTTCAGAACAGTCACTAATGCGAGAAGAAAATGAAAGTAGTTATACTGAAAAATTAAGTTGAAGTCGAAGTAGTATGGAGGAAATCGGAGAAAAAATCTGAGAAATATCAACATAAAGTGCTAAGGATCTTTAAGATTTTGTGTATCTTGAGGTTTATTTTATGAGATTTTCCACCTCCCTTCTCTTACTGATAGTGCAGCAGAGAACAACATGATTGTGACAGACAGGATTGAGGATCCAGAGGGTTCTCATTGGCTTTGTCCTTGGACTAATCTGGTTTGTGGAAATGTCTAAATTGTGACAGAGGGACATAGTGAAAATGAAAAAAAAACAAAACATGATTGTAATGTAACAGAAACCTGTCAGAAGTGGGATTCGAACCCACGCCTTAAGTAGAGACTGCGACCTGAACGCAGCGCCTTGGACCGCTCGGCCATCCTGACAAGCACAACTGTGGAAAATTCACACTTTCTAAAAACAAACACATTTTTTGTTTGGCCCCAAAAAAATGCAAATTTTGAACTTAAAATGTATTAACGCCTTTGAGTTTGCCTTGCAATGCTGTAGATTTAACTTTGTAGGTTGCTGAAATAGCTCAGTTGGGAGAGCGTTAGACTGAAGATCTAAAGGTCCCTGGTCCGATCCCGGGTTTCAGCACGCTGTTTTTAAGTATGAGTGATTTGAGATAAAGTTCTTTCTCCATATGCATTTAGCAAGATTTTCATTCTTTGTGAAGTGCAGATATACCTGAAAAAAAACAGTTTTAAGTATCTCTTTTCAGAACAGTCACTAATGCGAGAAGAAAATGAAAGTAGTTATACTGAAAAATTAAGTTGAAGTCGAAGTAGTATGGAGGAAATCAGAAAAAAAATCTGAGAAATATCAACATAAAGTGCTAAGGATCTTTAAGATTTTGTGTATCTTGAGGTTTATTTTATGAGATTTTTCACCTCCCTCTTCTTACTGATAGTGCAGCAGAGAACAACATGATTGTGACAGACAGGATTGAGGATCCATAGGGTTCTCATTGGCTTTGTCCTTGGACTAATCTGGTTTGTGGAAATGTCTGAATTGTGACAGAGGGACATAGTGAAAATGAAAAAAAACAAAACATGATTGTAATGTAACAGAAACATGTCAGAAGTGGGATTCGAACCCACGCCTCAAGTAGAGACTGCGACCTGAACGCAGCGCCTTGGACCGCTCGGCCATCCTGACAAGCACAACTGTGGAAAATTCACACTTTCTAAAAACAAACACATTTTTTGTTTGGCCCCAAAAAAATGCAAATTTTGAACTGAAAATGTATTAACGCCTTTGAGTTTGCCTTGCAATGCTGTAGCTTTAACTTTGTAGGTTGCTGAAATAGCTCAGTTGGGAGAGCGTTAGACTGAAGATCTAAAGGTCCCTGGTCCGATCCCGGGTTTCAGCACGCTGTTTTTAAGTATGAGTGATTTGAGATAAAGTTCTTTCTCCATATGCATTTAGCAAGATTTTCATTCTTTGTGAAGTGCAGATATACCTGAAAAAAAACAGTTTTAAGTATCTCTTTTCAGAACAGTCACTAATGCGAGAAGAAAATGAAAGTAGTTATACTGAAAAATTAAGTTGAAGTCGAAGTAGTATGGAGGAAATCAGAAAAAAAAGCTGAGAAATATCAACATAAAGTGCTAAGGATCTTTAAGATTTTGTGTATCTTGAGGTTTATTTTATGAGATTTTTCACCTCCCTCTTCTTACTGATAGTGCAGCAGAGAACAACATGATTGTGACAGACAGGATTGAGGATCCATAGGGTTCTCATTGGCTTTGTCCTTGGACTAATCTGGTTTGTGGTAATGTCTGAATTGTGACAGAGGGACATAGTGAAAATGAAAAAAAAAAAAATGAATGTAATGTAACAGAAACCTGTCAGAAGTGGGATTCGAACCCACGCCTCAAGTAGAGACTGCGACCTGAACGCAGCGCCTTGGACCGCTCGGCCATCCCGACAAGCACAACTGTGGAAAATTCACACTTTCTAAAAACAAACACATTTTTTGTTTGGCCCCAAAAAAAGGCAAATTTTGAACTGAAAATTTATTAACGCCTTTGAGTTTGCCTTGCAATGCTGTAGCTTTAACTTTGTAGGTTGCTGAAATAGCTCAGTTGGGAGAGCGTTAGACTGAAGATCTAAAGGTCCCTGGTCCGATCCCGGGTTTCAGCACGCTGTTTTTAAGTATGAGTGATTTGAGATAAAGTTCTTTCTCCATATGCATTTAGCAAGATTTTCATTCTTTGTGAAGTGCAGATATACCTGAAAAAAAACAGTTTTAAGTATCTCTTTTCAGAACAGTCACTAATGCGAGAAGAAAATGAAAGTAGTTATACTGAAAAATTAAGTTGAAGTCGAAGTAGTATGGAGGAAATCAGAAAAAAAATCTGAGAAATATCAACATAAAGTGCTAAGGATCTTTAAGATTTTGTGTATCTTGAGGTTTATTTTATGAGATTTTTCACCTCCCTCTTCTTACTGATAGTGCAGCAGAGAACAACATGATTGTGACAGACAGGATTGAGGATCCAGAGGGTTCTCATTGGCTTTGTCCTTGGACTAATCTGGTTTGTGGAAATGTCTGAATTGTGACAGAGGGACATAGTGAAAATGAAAAACATACAAAACATGATTGTAATGTAACAGAAACATGTCAGAAGTGGGATTCGAACCCACGCCTCAAGTAGAGACTGCGACCTGAACGCAGCGCCTTGGACCGCTCGGCCATCCTGACAAGCACAACTGTGGAAAATTCACACTTTCTAAAAACAAACACATTTTTTGTTTGGCCCCAAAAAAATGCAAATTTTGAACTGAAAATGTATTAACGCCTTTGAGTTTGCCTTGCAATGCTGTAGCTTTAACTTTGTAGGTTGCTGAAATAGCTCAGTTGGGAGAGCGTTAGACTGAAGATCTAAAGGTCCCTGGTCCGATCCCGGGTTTCAGCACGCTGTTTTTAAGTATGAGTGATTTGAGATAAAGTTCTTTCTCCATATGCATTTAGCAAGATTTTCATTCTTTGTGAAGTGCAGATATACCTGAAAAAAACAGTTTTAAGAATCTCTTTTCAGAACAGTCACTAATGCGAGAAGAAAATGAAAGTAGTTATACTGAAAAATTAAGTTGAAGTCGAAGTAGTATGGAGGAAATCGGAGAAAAAATCTGAGAAATATCAACATAAAGTGCTAAGGATCTTTAAGATTTTGTGTATCTTGAGGTTTATTTTATGAGATTTTCCACCTCCCTCTTCTTACTGATAGTGCAGCAGAGAACAACATGATTGTGACAGACAGGATTGAGGATCCAGAGGGTTCTCATTGGCTTTGTCCTTGGACTAATCTGGTTTGTGGAAATGTCTGAATTGTGACAGAGGGACATAGTGAAAATGAAAAAAAAACAAAACATGATTGTAATGTAACAGAAACCTGTCAGAAGTGGGATTCGAACCCACGCCTCAAGTAGAGACTGCGACCTGAACGCAGCGCCTTGGACCGCTCGGCCATCCTGACAAGCACAACTGTGGAAAATTCACACTTTCTAAAAACAAACACATTTTTTGTTTGGCCCCAAAAAAATGCAAATTTTGAACTGAAAATGTATTAACGCCTTTGAGTTTGCCTTGCAATGCTGTAGATTTAACTTTGTAGGTTGCTGAAATAGCTCAGTTGGGAGCGCGTTAGACTGAAGATCTAAAGGTCCCTGGTCCGATCCTGGGTTTCAGCACGCTGTTTTTAAGTATGAGTGATTTGAGATAAAGTTCTTTCTCCATATGCATTTAGCAAGATTTTCATTCTTTGTGAAGTGCAGATATACCTGAAAAAAAACAGTTTTAAGTATCTCTTTTCAGAACAGTCACTAATGCGAGAAGAAAATGAAAGTAGTTATACTGAAAAATTAAGTTGAAGTCGAAGTAGTATGGAGGAAATCAGAAAAAAAATCTGAGAAATATCAACATAAAGTGCTAAGGATCTTTAAGATTTTGTGTATCTTGAGGTTTATTTTATGAGATTTTTCACCTCCCTCTTCTTACTGATAGTGCAGCAGAGAACAACATGATTGTGACAGACAGGATTGAGGATCCAGAGGGTTCTCATTGGCTTTGTCCTTGGACTAATCTGGTTTGTGGAAATGTCTGAATTGTGACAGATGGACATAGTGAAAATGAAAAAAAACAAAACATGATTGTAATGTAACAGAAACATGTCAGAAGTGGGATTCGAACCCACGCCTCAAGTAGAGACTGCGACCTGAACGCAGCGCCTTGGACCGCTCGGCCATCCTGACAAGCACAACTGTGGAAAATTCACACTTTCTAAAAACAAACACATTTTTTGTTTGGCCCCAAAAAAATGCAAATTTTGAACTGAAAATGTATTAACGCCTTTGAGTTTTGCCTTGCAATGCTGTAGCTTTAACTTTGTAGGTTGCTGAAATAGCTCAGTTGGGAGAGCGTTAGACTGAAGATCTAAAGGTCCCTGGTCCGATCCCGGGTTTCAGCACGCTGTTTTTAAGTATGAGTGATTTGAGATAAAGTTCTTTCTCCATATGCATTTAGCAAGATTTTCATTCTTTGTGAAGTGCAGATATACCTGAAAAAAAACAGTTTTAAGTATCTCTTTTCAGAACAGTCACTAATGCGAGAAGAAAATGAAAGTAGTTATACTGAAAAATTAAGTTGAAGTCGAAGTAGTATGGAGGAAATCAGAAAAAAAATCTGAGAAATATCAACATAAAGTGCTAAGGATCTTTAAGATTTTGTGTATCTTGAGGTTTATTTTATGAGATTTTTCACCTCCCTCTTCTTACTGATAGTGCAGCAGAGAACAACATGATTGTGACAGACAGGATTGAGGATCCAGAGGGTTCTCATTGGCTTTGTCCTTGGACTAATCTGGTTTGTGGAAATGTCTGAATTGTGACAGAGGGACATAGTGAAAATGAAAAAAAACAAAACATGATTGTAATGTAACAGAAACATGTCAGAAGTGGGATTCGAACCCACGCCTCAAGTAGAGACTGCGACCTGAACGCAGCGCCTTGGACCGCTCGGCCATCCTGACAAGCACAACTGTGGAAAATTCACACTTTCTAAAAACAAACACATTTTTTGTTTGGCCCCAAAAAAATGCAAATTTTGAACTGAAAATGTATTAACGCCTTTGAGTTTGCCTTGCAATGCTGTAGCTTTAACTTTGTAGGTTGCTGAAATAGCTCAGTTGGGAGAGCGTTAGACTGAAGATCTAAAGGTCCCTGGTCCGATCCCGGGTTTCAGCACGCTGTTTTTAAGTATGAGTGATTTGAGATAAAGTTCTTTCTCCATATGCATTTAGCAAGATTTTCATTCTTTGTGAAGTGCAGATATACCTGAAAAAAACAGTTTTAAGAATCTCTTTTCAGAACAGTCACTAATTCGAGAAGAAAATGAAAGTAGTTATACTGAAAAATTAAGTTGAAGTCGAAGTAGTATGGAGGAAATCGGAGAAAAAATCTGAGAAATATCAACATAAAGTGCTAAGGATCTTTAAGATTTTGTGTATCTTGAGGTTTATTTTATGAGATTTTCCACCTCCCTCTTCTTACTGATAGTGCAGCAGAGAACAACATGATTGTGACAGACAGGATTGAGGATCCAGAGGGTTCTCATTGGCTTTGTCCTTGGACTAATCTGGTTTGTGGAAATGTCTGAATTGTGACAGAGGGACATAGTGAAAATGAAAAAAAACAAAACATGATTGTAATGTAACAGAAACATGTCAGAAGGGGGATTCGAACCCACGCCTCAAGTAGAGACTGCGACCTGAACGCAGCGCCTTGGACCGCTCGGCCATCCTGACAAGCACAACTGTGGAAAATTCACACTTTCTAAAAACAAACACATTTTTTGTTTGGCCCCAAAAAAATGCAAATTTTGAACTGAAAATGTATTAACGCCTTTGAGTTTGCCTTGCAATGCTGTAGCTTTAACTTTGTAGGTTGTTGAAATAGCTCAGTTGGGAGAGCGTTAGACTGAAGATCTAAAGGTCCCTGGTCCGATCCCGGGTTTCAGCATGCTGTTTTTAAGTATGAGTGATTTGAGATAAAGTTCTTTCTCCATATGCATTTAGCAAGATTTTCATTCTTTGTGAAGTGCAGATATACCTGAAAAAAAACAGTTTTAAGTATCTCTTTTCAGAACAGTCACTAATGCGAGAAGAAAATGAAAGTAGTTATACTGAAAAATTAAGTTGAAGTCGAAGTAGTATGGAGGAAATCAGAAAAAAAATCTGAGAAATATCAACATAAAGTGCTAAGGATCTTTAAGATTTTGTGTATCTTGAGGTTTATTTTATGAGATTTTTCACCTCCCTCTTCTTACTGATAGTGCAGCAGAGAACAACATGATTGTGACAGACAGGATTGAGGATCCAGAGGGTTCTCATTGGCTTTGTCCTTGGACTAATCTGGTTTGTGGAAATGTCTGAATTGTGACAGAGGGACATAGTGAAAATGAAAAAAAACAAAATATGATTGTAATGTAACAGAAACATGTCAGAAGTGGGATTCGAACCCACGCCTCAAGTAGAGACTGCGACCTGAACGCAGCGCCTTGGACCGCTCGGCCATCCTGACAAGCACAACTGTGGAAAATTCACACTTTCTAAAAACAAACACATTTTTTGTTTGGCCCCAAAAAAATGCAAATTTTGAACTGAAAATGTATTAACGCCTTTGAGTTTGCCTTGCAATGCTGTAGAATTAACTTTGTAGGTTGCTGAAATAGCTCAGTTGGGAGAGCGTTAGACTGAAGATCTAAAGGTCCCTGGTCCGATCCCGGGTTTCAGCACGCTGTTTTTAAGTATGAGTGATTTGAGATAAAGTTCTTTCTCCATATGCATTTAGCAAGATTTTCATTCTTTGTGAAGTGCAGATATACCTGAAAAAAAACAGTTTTAAGTATCTCTTTTCAGAACAGTCACTAATGCGAGAAGAAAATGAAAGTAGTTATACTGAAAAATTAAGTTGAAGTCGAAGTAGTATGGAGGAAATCAGAAAAAAAATCTGAGAAATATCAACATAAAGTGCTAAGGATCTTTAAGATTTTGTGTATCTTGAGGTTTATTTTATGAGATTTTTCACCTCCCTCTTCTTACTGATAGTGCAGCAGAGAACAACATGATTGTGACAGACAGGATTGAGGATCCAGAGGGTTCTCATTGGCTTTGTCCTTGGACTAATCTGGTTTGTGGAAATGTCTGAATTGTGACAGAGGGACATAGTGAAAATGAAAAAAAACAAAACATGATTGTAATGTAACAGAAACATGTCAGAAGTGGGATTCGAACCCACGCCTCAAGTAGAGACAGCGACCTGAACGCAGCGCCTTGGACCGCTCGGCCATCCTGACAAGCACAACTGTGGAAAATTCACACTTTCTAAAAACAAACACATTTTTTGTTTGGCCCCAAAAAAATGCAAATTTTGAACTGAAAATGTATTAACGCCTTTGAGTTTGCCTTGCAATGCTGTAGCTTTAGCTTTGTAGGTTGCTGAAATAGCTCAGTTGGGAGAGCGTTAGACTGAAGATCTAAAGGTCCCTAGTCCGATCCCGGGTTTCAGCACGCTGTTTTTAAGTATGAGTGATTTGAGATAAAGTTCTTTCTCCATATGCATTTAGCAAGATTTTCATTCTTTGTGAAGTGCAGATATACCTTAAAAAACAGTTTTAAGAATCTCTTTTCAGAACAGTCACTAATGCGAGAAGAAAATGAAAGTAGTTATACTGAAAAATTAAGTCGAAGTAGTATGGAGGAAATCGGAGAAAAAATCTGAGAAATATCAACATAAAGTGCTAAGGATCTTTAAGATTTTGTGTATCTTGAGGTTTATTTTATGAGATTTTCCACCTCCCTCTTCTTACTGATAGTGCAGCAGAGAACAACATGATTGTGACAGACAGGATTGAGGATCCAGAGGGTTCTCATTGGCTTTGTCCTTGGACTAATCTGGTTTGTGGAAATGTCTGAATTGTGACAGAGGGACATAGTGAAAATGAAAAAAAACAAAACATGATTGTAATGTAACAGAAACATGTCAGAAGGGGGATTCGAACCCACGCCTCAAGTAGAGACTGCGACCTGAACGCAGCGCCTTGGACCGCTCGGCCATCCTGACAAGCACAACTGTGGAAAATTCACACTTTCTAAAAACAAACACATTTTTTGTTTGGCCCCAAAAAAATGCAAATTTTGAACTGAAAATGTATTAACGCCTTTGAGTTTGCCTTGCAATGCTGTAGCTTTAACTTTGTAGGTTGCTGAAATAGCTCAGTTGGGAGAGCGTTAGACTGAAGATCTAAAGGTCCCTGGTCCGATCCCGGGTTTCAGCATGCTGTTTTTAAGTATGAGTGATTTGAGATAAAGTTCTTTCTCCATATGCATTTAGCAAGATTTTCATTCTTTGTGAAGTGCAGATATACCTGAAAAAAACAGTTTTAAGTATCTATTTTCAGAACAGTCACTAATGCGAGAAGAAAATGAAAGTAGTTATACTGAAAAATTAAGTTAAAGTCGAAGTAGTATGGAGGAAATCAGAAAAAAAATCTGAGAAATATCAACATAAAGTGCTAAGGATCTTTAAGATTTTGTGTATCTTGAGGTTTATTTTATGAGATTTTCCACCTCCCTCTTCTTACTGATAGTGCAGCAGAGAACAACATGATTGTGACAGACAGGATTGAGGATCCAGAGGGTTCTCATTGGCTTTGTCCTTGGACTAATCTGGTTTGTGGAAATGTCTGAATTGTGACAGAGGGACATAGTGAAAATGAAAAAAAACAAAACATGATTGTAATGTAACAGAAACATGTCAGAAGGGGGATTCGAACCCACGCCTCAAGTAGAGACTGCGACCTGAACGCAGCGCCTTGGACCGCTCGGCCATCCTGACAAGCACAACTGTGGAAAATTCACACTTTCTAAAAACAAACACATTTTTTGTTTGGCCCCAAAAAAATGCAAATTTTGAACTGAAAATGTATTAACGCCTTTGAGTTTGCCTTGCAATGCTGTAGCTTTAACTTTGTAGGTTGCTGAAATAGCTCAGTTGGGAGAGCGTTAGACTGAAGATCTAAAGGTCCCTGGTCCGATCCCGGGTTTCAGCATGCTGTTTTTAAGTATGAGTGATTTGAGATAAAGTTCTTTCTCCATATGCATTTAGCAAGATTTTCATTCTTTGTGAAGTGCAGATATACCTGAAAAAAACAGTTTTAAGTATCTATTTTCAGAACAGTCACTAATGCGAGAAGAAAATGAAAGTAGTTATACTGAAAAATTAAGTTAAAGTCGAAGTAGTATGGAGGAAATCAGAAAAAAAATCTGAGAAATATCAACATAAAGTGCTAAGGATCTTTAAGATTTTGTGTATCTTGAGGTTTATTTTATGAGATTTTTCACCTCTCTCTTCTTACTGATAGTGCAGCAGAGAACAACATGATTGTGACAGACAGGATTGAGGACCCAGAGGGTTCTCATTGGCTTTGTCCTTGGACTAATCTGGTTTGTGGAAATGTCTGAATTGTGACAGAGGGACATAGTGAAAATGAAAAAAAACAAAACATGATAGTAATGTAACAGAAACATGTCAGTAGTGGGATTCGAACCCACGCCTCAAGTAGAGACTGCGACCTGAACGCAGCGCCTTGGACCGCTCGGCCATCCTGACAAGCACAACTGTGGAAAATTCACACTTTCTAAAAACAAACACATTTTTTGTTTGGCCCCAAAAAAAGGCAAATTTTGAACTGAAAATGTATTAACGCCTTTGAGTTTGCCTTGCAATGCTGTAGAATTAACTTTGTAGGTTGCTGAAATAGCTCAGTTGGGAGAGCGTTAGACTGAAGATCTAAAGGTCCCTGGTCCGATCCCGGGTTTCAGCACGCTGTTTTTAAGTATGAGTGATTTGAGATAAAGTTTTTTCTCCATATGCATTTAGCAAGATTTTCATTCTTTGTGAAGTGCAGATATACCTGAAAAAAACAGTTTTAAGTATCTCTTTTCAGAACAGTCACTAATGCGAGAAGAAAATGAAAGTAGTTATACTGAAAAATTAAGTTGAAGTCGAAGTAGTATGGAGGAAATCAGAAAAAAAATCTGAGAAATATCAACATAAAGTGCTAAGGATCTTTAAGATTTTGTGTATCTTGAGGTCTATTTTATGAGATTTTTCACCTCCCTCTTCTTACTGATAGTGCAGCAGAGAACAACATGATTGTGACAGACAGGATTGAGGATCCAGAGGGTTCTCATTGGCTTTGTCCTTGGACTAATCTGGTTTGTGGAAATGTCTGAATTGTGACAGAGGGACATAGTGAAAATGAAAAAAAACAAAACATGATTGTAATGTAACAGAAACATGTCAGAAGTGGGATTCGAACCCACGCCTCAAGTAGAGACTGCAACCTGAACGCAGCGCCTTGGACCGCTCGGCCATCCTGACAAGCACAACTGTGGAAAATTCACACTTTCTAAAAACAAACACATTTTTTGTTTGGCCCCAAAAAAATGCAAATTTTGAACTGAAAATGTATTAACGCCTTTGAGTTTGCCTTGCAATGCTGTAGCTTTAACTTTGTAGGTTGCTGAAATAGCTCAGTTGGGAGAGCGTTAGACTGAAGATCTAAAGGTCCCTGGTCCGATCCTGGGTTTCAGCATGCTGTTTTTAAGTATGAGTGATTTGAGATAAAGTTCTTTCTCCATATGCATTTAGCAAGATTTTCATTCTTTGTGAAGTGCAGATATACCTGAAAAAAAACAGTTTTAAGTATCTCTTTTCAGAACAGTCACTAATGCGAGAAGAAAATGAAAGTAGTTATACTGAAAAATTAAGTTGAAGTCGAAGTAGTATGGAGGAAATCAGAAAAAAAATCTGAGAAATATCAACATAAAGTGCTAAGGATCTTTAAGATTTTGTGTATCTTGAGGTTTATTTTATGAGATTTTTCACCTCCCTCTTCTTACTGATAGTGCAGCAGAGAACAACATGATTGTGACAGACAGGATTGAGGATCCAGAGGGTTCTCATTGGCTTTGTCCTTGGACTAATCTGGTTTGTGGAAATGTCTGAATTGTGACAGAGGGACATAGTGAAAATGAAAAAAAACAAAACATGATTTTAATGTAACAGAAAAATGTCAGAAGGGGGATTCGAACCCACGCCTCAAGTAGAGACTGCGACCTGAACGCAGCGCCTTGGACCGCTCGGCCATCCTGACAAGCACAACTGTGGAAAATTCACACTTTCTAAAAACAAACACATTTTTTGTTTGGCCCCAAAAAAATGCAAATTTTGAACTGAAAATGTATTAACGCCTTTGAGTTTGCCTTGCAATGCTGTAGCTTTAACTTTGTAGGTTGTTGAAATAGCTCAGTTGGGAGAGCGTTAGACTGAAGATCTAAAGGTCCCTGGTCCGATCCCGGGTTTCAGCATGCTGTTTTTAAGTATGAGTGATTTGAGATAAAGTTCTTTCTCCATATGCATTTAGCAAGATTTTCATTCTTTGTGAAGTGCAGATATACCTGAAAAAAAACAGTTTTAAGTATCTCTTTTCAGAACAGTCACTAATGCGAGAAGAAAATGAAAGTAGTTATACTGAAAAATTAAGTTGAAGTCGAAGTAGTATGGAGGAAATCAGAAAAAAAATCTGAGAAATATCAACATAAAGTGCTAAGGATCTTTAAGATTTTGTGTATCTTGAGGTTTATTTTATGAGATTTTTCACCTCCCTCTTCTTACTGATAGTGCAGCAGAGAACAACATGATTGTGACAGACAGGATTGAGGATCCAGAGGGTTCTCATTGGCTTTGTCCTTGGACTAATCTGGTTTGTGGAAATGTCTGAATTGTGACAGAGGGACATAGTGAAAATGAAAAAAAACAAAATATGATTGTAATGTAACAGAAACATGTCAGAAGTGGGATTCGAACCCACGCCTCAAGTAGAGACTGCGACCTGAACGCAGCGCCTTGGACCGCTCGGCCATCCTGACAAGCACAACTGTGGAAAATTCACACTTTCTAAAAACAAACACATTTTTTGTTTGGCCCCAAAAAAATGCAAATTTTGAACTGAAAATGTATTAACGCCTTTGAGTTTGCCTTGCAATGCTGTAGAATTAACTTTGTAGGTTGCTGAAATAGCTCAGTTGGGAGAGCGTTAGACTGAAGATCTAAAGGTCCCTGGTCCGATCCCGGGTTTCAGCACGCTGTTTTTAAGTATGAGTGATTTGAGATAAAGTTCTTTCTCCATATGCATTTAGCAAGATTTTCATTCTTTGTGAAGTGCAGATATACCTGAAAAAAAACAGTTTTAAGTATCTCTTTTCAGAACAGTCACTAATGCGAGAAGAAAATGAAAGTAGTTATACTGAAAAATTAAGTTGAAGTCGAAGTAGTATGGAGGAAATCAGAAAAAAAATCTGAGAAATATCAACATAAAGTGCTAAGGATCTTTAAGATTTTGTGTATCTTGAGGTTTATTTTATGAGATTTTTCACCTCCCTCTTCTTACTGATAGTGCAGCAGAGAACAACATGATTGTGACAGACAGGATTGAGGATCCAGAGGGTTCTCATTGGCTTTGTCCTTGGACTAATCTGGTTTGTGGAAATGTCTGAATTGTGACAGAGGGACATAGTGAAAATGAAAAAAAACAAAACATGATTGTAATGTAACAGAAACATGTCAGAAGTGGGATTCGAACCCACGCCTCAAGTAGAGACAGCGACCTGAACGCAGCGCCTTGGACCGCTCGGCCATCCTGACAAGCACAACTGTGGAAAATTCACACTTTCTAAAAACAAACACATTTTTTGTTTGGCCCCAAAAAAATGCAAATTTTGAACTGAAAATGTATTAACGCCTTTGAGTTTGCCTTGCAATGCTGTAGCTTTAGCTTTGTAGGTTGCTGAAATAGCTCAGTTGGGAGAGCGTTAGACTGAAGATCTAAAGGTCCCTGGTCCGATCCCGGGTTTCAGCACGCTGTTTTTAAGTATGAGTGATTTGAGATAAAGTTCTTTCTCCATATGCATTTAGCAAGATTTTCATTCTTTGTGAAGTGCAGATATACCTGAAAAAAACAGTTTTAAGAATCTCTTTTCAGAACAGTCACTAATGCGAGAAGAAAATGAAAGTAGTTATACTGAAAAATTAAGTCGAAGTAGTATGGAGGAAATCGGAGAAAAAATCTGAGAAATATCAACATAAAGTGCTAAGGATCTTTAAGATTTTGTGTATCTTGAGGTTTATTTTATGAGATTTTTCACCTCCCTCTTCTTACTGATAGTGCAGCAGAGAACAACATGATTGTGACAGACAGGATTGAGGATCCAGAGGGTTCTCATTGGCTTTGTCCTTGGACTAATCTGGTTTGTGGAAATGTCTGAATTGTGACAGAGGGACATAGTGAAAATGAAAAAAAACAAAACATGATTGTAATGTAACAGAAACATGTCAGAAGTGGGATTCGAACCCACGCCTCAAGTAGAGACAGCGACCTGAACGCAGCGCCTTGGACCGCTCGGCCATCCTGACAAGCACAACTGTGGAAAATTCACACTTTCTAAAAACAAACACATTTTTTGTTTGGCCCCAAAAAAATGCAAATTTTGAACTGAAAATGTATTAACGCCTTTGAGTTTGCCTTGCAATGCTGTAGCTTTAGCTTTGTAGGTTGCTGAAATAGCTCAGTTGGGAGAGCGTTAGACTGAAGATCTAAAGGTCCCTGGTCCGATCCCGGGTTTCAGCACGCTGTTTTTAAGTATGAGTGATTTGAGATAAAGTTCTTTCTCCATATGCATTTAGCAAGATTTTCATTCTTTGTGAAGTGCAGATATACCTGAAAAAAACAGTTTTAAGAATCTCTTTTCAGAACAGTCACTAATGCGAGAAGAAAATGAAAGTAGTTATACTGAAAAATTAAGTCGAAGTAGTATGGAGGAAATCGGAGAAAAAATCTGAGAAATATCAACATAAAGTGCTAAGGATCTTTAAGATTTTGTGTATCTTGAGGTTTATTTTATGAGATTTTCCACCTCCCTCTTCTTACTGATAGTGCAGCAGAGAACAACATGATTGTGACAGACAGGATTGAGGATCCAGAGGGTTCTGATTGGCTTTGTCCTTGGACTAATCTGGTTTGTGGAAATGTCTGAATTGTGAAAGAGGGACATAGTGAAAATGAAAAAAAAACAAAACATAATTGTAATGTAACAGAAACCTGTCAGAAGTGGGATTCGAACCCACGCCTCAAGTAGAGACTGCGACCTGAACGCAGCCCCTTGGACCGCTCGGCCATCCTGACAAGCACAACTGTGGAAAATTCACACTTTCTAAAAACAAACACATTTTTTGTTTGGCCCCAAAAAAAGGCAAATTTTGAACTGAAAATGTATTAATGCCTTTGAGTTTGCCTTGCAATGCTGTAGCTTTAACTTTGTAGGTTGCTGAAATAGCTCAGTTGGGAGAGCGTTAGACTGAAGATCTAAAGGTCTCTGGTCCGATCCCGGGTTTCAGCACGCTGTTTTAAGTATGAGTGATTTGAGATAAAGTTCTTTCTCCATATGCATTTCGCAAGATTTTAATTCTTTGTAAAGTGCAGATATACCTGAAAAAAACAGTTTTAAGTATCTCTTTTCAGAAGAGTCACTAATGCGAGAAGAAATTGAAAGTAGTTATACTGAAAAATTAAGTTGAAGTCGAAGTAGTATGGAGGAAATCGGAGAAAAAATCTGAGAAATATCAATATAAAGTGCTAAGGATCTTTAAGATTTTGTGTATCTTGAGGTTTATTTTATGAGATTTTCCACCTCCCTCTTCTTACTGATAGTGCAGCAGAGAACAACATGATTGTGACAGACAGGATTGAGGATCCAGAGGGTTCTCATTGGCTTTGTCCTTGGACTAATCTGGTTTGTGGAAATGTCTGAATTGTGAAAGAGGGACATAGTGAAAATGAAAAAAAAACAAAACATAGTTGTAATGTAACAGAAACCTGTCAGAAGTGGGATTCGAACCCACGCCTCAAGTAGAGACTGCGACCTGAACGCAGCCCCTTGGACCGCTCGGCCATCCTGACAAGCACAACTGTGGAAAATTCACACTTTCTAAAAACAAACACATTTTTTGTTTGGCCCCAAAAAAATGCAAATTTTGAACTGAAAATGTATTAACGCCTTTGAGTTTGCCTTGCAATGCTGTAGCTTTAACTTTGTAGGTTGCTGAAATAGCTCAGTTGGGAGAGCGTTAGACTGAAGATCTAAAGGTCCCTGGTCCGATCCCGGGTTTCAGCACGCTGTTCTTAAGTATGAGTGATTTGAGATAAAGTTCTTTCTCCATATGCATTTAGCAAGATTTTCATTCTTTGTGAAGTGCAGATATACCTGAAAAAAACAGTTTTAAGTATCTATTTTCAGAACAGTCACTAATGCGAGAAGAAAATGAAAGTAGTTATACTGAAAAATTAAGTTAAAGTCGAAGTAGTATGGAGGAAATCAGAAAAAAAATCTGAGAAATATCAACATAAAGTGCTAAGGATCTTTAAGATTTTGTGTATCTTGAGGTTTATTTTATGAGATTTTTCACCTCCCTCTTCTTACTGATAGTGCAGCAGAGAACAACATGATTGTGACAGACAGGATTGAGGACCCAGAGGGTTCTCATTGGCTTTGTCCTTGGACTAATCTGGTTTGTGGAAATGTCTGAATTGTGACAGAGGGACATAGTGAAAATGAAAAAAAACAAAACATGATTGTAATGTAACAGAAACATGTCAGTAGTGGGATTCGAACCCACGCCTCAAGTAGAGACTGCGACCTGAACGCAGCGCCTTGGACCGCTCGGCCATCCTGACAAGCACAACTGTGGAAAATTCACACTTTCTAAAAACAAACACATTTTTTGTTTGGCCCCAAAAAAAGGCAAATTTTGAACTGAAAATGTATTAATGCCTTTGAGTTTGCCTTGCAATGCTGTAGCTTTAACTTTGTAGGTTGCTGAAATAGCTCAGTTGGGAGAGCGTTAGACTGAAGATCTAAAGGTCCCTGGTCCGATCCCGGGTTTCAGCACGCTGTTTTTAAGTATGAGTGATTTGAGATAAAGTTTTTTCTCCATATGCATTTAGCAAGATTTTCATTCTTTGTGAAGTGCAGATATACCTGAAAAAAACAGTTTTAAGTATCTCTTTTCAGAAGAGTCACTAATGCGAGAAGAAAATGAAAGTAGTTATACTGAAAAATTAAGTTGAAGTCGAAGTAGTATGGAGGAAATCGGAGAAAAAATCTGAGAAATATCAACATAAAGTGCTAAGGATCTTTAAGATTTTGTGTATCTTGAGGTTTATTTTATGAGATTTTCCACCTCCCTCTTCTTACTGATAGTGCAGCAGAGAACAACATGATTGTGACAGACAGGATTGAGGATCCAGAGGGTTCTCATTGGCTTTGTCCTTGGACTAATCTGGTTTGTGGAAATGTCTGAATTGTGACAGAGGGACATAGTGAAAATGAAAAAAAACAAAACATGATTGTAATGTAACAGAAACATGTCAGAAGTGGGATTCGAACCCACGCCTCAAGTAGAGACTGCGACCTGAACGCAGCGCCTTGGACCGCTCGGCCATCCTGACAAGCACAACTGTGGAAAATTCACACTTTCTAAAAACAAACACATTTTTTGTTTGGCCCCAAAAAAATGCAAATTTTGAACTGAAAATGTATTAACGCCTTTGAGTTTGCCTTGCAATGCTGTAGCTTTAACTTTGTAGGTTGCTGAAATAGCTCAGTTGGGAGAGCGTTAGACTGAAGATCTAAAGGTCCCTGGTCCGATCCCGGGTTTCAGCATGCTGTTTTTAAGTATGAGTGATTTGAGATAAAGTTCTTTCTCCATATGCATTTAGCAAGATTTTCATTCTTTGTGAAGTGCAGATATACCTGAAAAAAAACAGTTTTAAGTATCTCTTTTCAGAACAGTCACTAATGCGAGAAGAAAATGAAAGTAGTTATACTGAAAAATTAAGTTGAAGTCGAAGTAGTATGGAGGAAATCAGAAAAAAAATCTGAGAAATATCAACATAAAGTGCTAAGGATCTTTAAGATTTTGTGTATCTTGAGGTTTATTTTATGAGATTTTTCACCTCCCTCTTCTTACTGATAGTGCAGCAGAGAACAACATGATTGTGACAGACAGGATTGAGGATCCAGAGGGTTCTCATTGGCTTTGTCCTTGGACTAATCTGGTTTGTGGAAATGTCTGAATTGTGACAGAGGGACATAGTGAAAATGAAAAAAAACAAAACATGATTTTAATGTAACAGAAACATGTCAGAAGGGGGATTCGAACCCACGCCTCAAGTAGAGACTGCGACTTGAACGCAGCGCCTTGGACCGCTCGGCCATCCTGACAAGCACAACTGTGGAAAATTCACACTTTCTAAAAACAAACACATTTTTTGTTTGGCCCCAAAAAAATGCAAATTTTGAACTGAAAATGTATTAACGCCTTTGAGTTTGCCTTGCAATGCTGTAGCTTTAACTTTGTTGGTTGCTGAAATAGCTCAGTTGGGAGAGCGTTAGACTGAAGATCTAAAGGTCCCTGGTCCGATCCCGGGTTTCAGCACGCTGTTTTTAAGTATGAGTGATTTGAGATAAAGTTCTTTCTCCATATGCATTTAGCAAGATTTTAATTCTTTGTGAAGTGCAGATATACCTGAAAAAAACAGTTTTAAGTATCTCTTTTCAGAACAGTCACTAATGCGAGAAGAAAATGAAAGTAGTTATACTGAAAAATTAAGTTGAAGTCGAAGTAGTATGGAGGAAATCAGAAAAAAAATCTGAGAAATATCAACATAAAGTGCTAAGGATCTTTAAGATTTTGTGTATCTTGAGGTTTATTTTATGAGATTTTTCACCTCCCTCTTCTTACTGATAGTGCAGCAGAGAACAACATGATTGTGACAGACAGGATTGAGGATCCAGAGGGTTCTCATTGGCTTTGTCCTTGGACTAATCTGGTTTGTGGAAATGTCTGAATTGTGAAAGAGGGACATAGTGAAAATGAAAAAAAAACAAAACATAGTTGTAATGTAACAGACACCTGTCAGAAGTGGGATTCGAACCCACGCCTCAAGTAGAGACTGCGACCTGAACGCAGCCCCTTGGACCGCTCGGCCATCCTGACAAGCACAACTGTGGAAAATTCACACTTTCTAAAAACAAACACATTTTTTGTTTGGCCCCAAAAAAATGCAAATTTTGAACTGAAAATGTATTAACGCCTTTGAGTTTGCCTTGCAATGCTGTAGCTTTAACTTTGTAGGTTGCTGAAATAGCTCAGTTGGGAGAGCGTTAGACTGAAGATCTAAAGGTCCCTGGTCCGATCCCGGGTTTCAGCACGCTGTTCTTAAGTATGAGTGATTTGAGATAAAGTTCTTTCTCCATATGCATTTAGCAAGATTTTCATTCTTTGTGAAGTGCAGATATACCTGAAAAAAACAGTTTTAAGTATCTATTTTCAGAACAGTCACTAATGCGAGAAGAAAATGAAAGTAGTTATACTGAAAAATTAAGTTAAAGTCGAAGTAGTATGGAGGAAATCAGAAAAAAAATCTGAGAAATATCAACATAAAGTGCTAAGGATCTTTAAGATTTTGTGTATCTTGAGGTTTATTTTATGAGATTTTTCACCTCCCTCTTCTTACTGATAGTGCAGCAGAGAACAACATGATTGTGACAGACAGGATTGAGGACCCAGAGGGTTCTCATTGGCTTTGTCCTTGGACTAATCTGGTTTGTGGAAATGTCTGAATTGTGACAGAGGGACATAGTGAAAATGAAAAAAAACAAAACATGATTGTAATGTAACAGAAACATGTCAGTAGTGGGATTCGAACCCACGCCTCAAGTAGAGACTGCGACCTGAACGCAGCGCCTTGGACCGCTCGGCCATCCTGACAAGCACAACTGTGGAAAATTCACACTTTCTAAAAACAAACACATTTTTTGTTTGGCCCCAAAAAAAGGCAAATTTTGAACTGAAAATGTATTAATGCCTTTGAGTTTGCCTTGCAATGCTGTAGCTTTAACTTTGTAGGTTGCTGAAATAGCTCAGTTGGGAGAGCGTTAGACTGAAGATCTAAAGGTCCCTGGTCCGATCCCGGGTTTCAGCACGCTGTTTTTAAGTATGAGTGATTTGAGATAAAGTTTTTTCTCCATATGCATTTAGCAAGATTTTCATTCTTTGTGAAGTGCAGATATACCTGAAAAAAACAGTTTTAAGTATCTCTTTTCAGAAGAGTCACTAATGCGAGAAGAAAATGAAAGTAGTTATACTGAAAAATTAAGTTGAAGTCGAAGTAGTATGGAGGAAATCGGAGAAAAAATCTGAGAAATATCAACATAAAGTGCTAAGGATCTTTAAGATTTTGTGTATCTTGAGGTTTATTTTATGAGATTTTCCACCTCCCTCTTCTTACTGATAGTGCAGCAGAGAACAACATGATTGTGACAGACAGGATTGAGGATCCAGAGGGTTCTCATTGGCTTTGTCCTTGGACTAATCTGGTTTGTGGAAATGTCTGAATTGTGACAGAGGGACATAGTGAAAATGAAAAAAAACAAAACATGATTGTAATGTAACAGAAACATGTCAGAAGTGGGATTCGAACCCACGCCTCAAGTAGAGACTGCGACCTGAACGCAGCGCCTTGGACCGCTCGGCCATCCTGACAAGCACAACTGTGGAAAATTCACACTTTCTAAAAACAAACACATTTTTTGTTTGGCCCCAAAAAAATGCAAATTTTGAACTGAAAATGTATTAACGCCTTTGAGTTTGCCTTGCAATGCTGTAGCTTTAACTTTGTAGGTTGCTGAAATAGCTCAGTTGGGAGAGCGTTAGACTGAAGATCTAAAGGTCCCTGGTCCGATCCCGGGTTTCAGCATGCTGTTTTTAAGTATGAGTGATTTGAGATAAAGTTCTTTCTCCATATGCATTTAGCAAGATTTTCATTCTTTGTGAAGTGCAGATATACCTGAAAAAAAACAGTTTTAAGTATCTCTTTTCAGAACAGTCACTAATGCGAGAAGAAAATGAAAGTAGTTATACTGAAAAATTAAGTTGAAGTCGAAGTAGTATGGAGGAAATCAGAAAAAAAATCTGAGAAATATCAACATAAAGTGCTAAGGATCTTTAAGATTTTGTGTATCTTGAGGTTTATTTTATGAGATTTTTCACCTCCCTCTTCTTACTGATAGTGCAGCAGAGAACAACATGATTGTGACAGACAGGATTGAGGATCCAGAGGGTTCTCATTGGCTTTGTCCTTGGACTAATCTGGTTTGTGGAAATGTCTGAATTGTGACAGAGGGACATAGTGAAAATGAAAAAAAACAAAACATGATTTTAATGTAACAGAAACATGTCAGAAGGGGGATTCGAACCCACGCCTCAAGTAGAGACTGCGACCTGAACGCAGCGCCTTGGACCGCTCGGCCATCCTGACAAGCACAACTGTGGAAAATTCACACTTTCTAAAAACAAACACATTTTTTGTTTGGCCCCAAAAAAATGCAAATTTTGAACTGAAAATGTATTAACGCCTTTGAGTTTGCCTTGCAATGCTGTAGCTTTAACTTTGTTGGTTGCTGAAATAGCTCAGTTGGGAGAGCGTTAGACTGAAGATCTAAAGGTCCCTGGTCCGATCCCGGGTTTCAGCACGCTGTTTTTAAGTATGAGTGATTTGAGATAAAGTTCTTTCTCCATATGCATTTAGCAAGATTTTAATTCTTTGTGAAGTGCAGATATACCTGAAAAAAACAGTTTTAAGTATCTCTTTTCAGAACAGTCACTAATGCGAGAAGAAAATGAAAGTAGTTATACTGAAAAATTAAGTTGAAGTCGAAGTAGTATGGAGGAAATCAGAAAAAAAATCTGAGAAATATCAACATAAAGTGCTAAGGATCTTTAAGATTTTGTGTATCTTGAGGTTTATTTTATGAGATTTTTCACCTCCCTCTTCTTACTGATAGTGCAGCAGAGAACAACATGATTGTGACAGACAGGATTGAGGATCCAGAGGGTTCTCATTGGCTTTGTCCTTGGACTAATCTGGTTTGTGGAAATGTCTGAATTGTGACAGAGGAACATAGTGAAAATGAAAAAAAAAAAACATGATTGTAATGTAACAGAAACCTGTCAGAAGTGGGATTCGAACCCACGCCTCAAGTAGAGACTGCGACCTGAACGCAGCGCCTTGGACCGCTCGGCCATCCTGACAAGCACAAGTGTCGAAAATTCACACTTTCTAAAAACAAACACATTTTTTGTTTGGCCCCAAAAAAAGGCAAATTTTGAACTGAAAATGTATTAATGCCTTTGAGTTTGCCTTGCAATGCTGTAGCTTTAACTTTGTAGGTTGCTGAAATAGCTCAGTTGGGAGAGCGTTAGACTGAAGATCTAAAGGTCTCTGGTCCGATCCCGGGTTTCAGCACGCTGTTTTAAGTATGAGTGATTTGAGATAAAGTTCTTTCTCCATATGCATTTCGCAAGATTTTAATTCTTTGTAAAGTGCAGATATACCTGAAAAAAACAGTTTTAAGTATCTCTTTTCAGAAGAGTCACTAATGCGAGAAGAAATTGAAAGTAGTTATACTGAAAAATTAAGTTGAAGTCGAAGTAGTATGGAGGAAATCGGAGAAAAAATCTGAGAAATATCAACATAAAGTGCTAAGGATCTTTAAGATTTTGTGTATCTTGAGGTTTATTTTATGAGATTTTCCACCTCCCTCTTCTTACTGATAGTGCAGCAGAGAACAACATGATTGTGACAGACAGGATTGAGGATCCAGAGGGTTCTGATTGGCTTTGTCCTTGGACTAATCTGGTTTGTGGAAATGTCTGAATTGTGAAAGAGGGACATAGTGAAAATGAAAAAAAAACAAAACATAATTGTAATGTAACAGAAACCTGTCAGAAGTGGGATTCGAACCCACGCCTCAAGTAGAGACTGCGACCTGAACGCAGCCCCTTGGACCGCTCGGCCATCCTGACAAGCACAACTGTGGAAAATTCACACTTTCTAAAAACAAACACATTTTTTGTTTGGCCCCAAAAAAAGGCAAATTTTGAACTGAAAATGTATTAATGCCTTTGAGTTTGCCTTGCAATGCTGTAGCTTTAACTTTGTAGGTTGCTGAAATAGCTCAGTTGGGAGAGCGTTAGACTGAAGATCTAAAGGTCTCTGGTCCGATCCCGGGTTTCAGCACGCTGTTTTAAGTATGAGTGATTTGAGATAAAGTTCTTTCTCCATATGCATTTCGCAAGATTTTAATTCTTTGTAAAGTGCAGATATACCTGAAAAAAACAGTTTTAAGTATCTCTTTTCAGAAGAGTCACTAATGCAAGAAGAAATTGAAAGTAGTTATACTGAAAAATTAAGTTGAAGTCGAAGTAGTATGGAGGAAATCGGAGAAAAAATCTGAGAAATATCAATATAAAGTGCTAAGGATCTTTAAGATTTTGTGTATCTTGAGGTTTATTTTATGAGATTTTCCACCTCCCTCTTCTTACTGATAGTGCAGCAGAGAACAACATGATTGTGACAGACAGGATTGAGGATCCAGAGGGTTCTCATTGGCTTTGTCCTTGGACTAATCTGGTTTGTGGAAATGTCTGAATTGTGAAAGAGGGACATAGTGAAAATGAAAAAAAAACAAAACATAATTGTAATGTAACAGAAACCTGTCAGAAGTGGGATTCGAACCCACGCCTCAAGTAGAGACTGCGACCTGAACGCAGCCCCTTGGACCGCTCGGCCATCCTGACAAGCACAACTGTGGAAAATTCACACTTTCTAAAAACAAACACATTTTTTGTTTGGCCCCAAAAAAATGCAAATTTTGAACTGAAAATGTATTAACGCCTTTGAGTTTGCCTTGCAATGCTGTAGCTTTAACTTTGTAGGTTGCTGAAATTGCTCAGTTGGGAGAGCGTTAGACTGAAGATCTAAAGGTCTCTGGTCCGATCCCGGGTTTCAGCACGCTGTTTTTAAGTATGAGTGATTTGAGATAAAGTTCTTTCTCCATATGCATTTAGCAAGATTTTCATTCTTTGTGAAGTGCAGATATACCTGAAAAAAACAGTTTTAAGTATCTCTTTTCAGAACAGTCACTAATGCGAGAAGAAAATGAAAGTAGTTATACTGAAAAATTAAGTTGAAGTCGAAGTAGTATGGAGGAAATCAGAAAAAAAATCTGAGAAATATCAACATAAAGTGCTAAGGATCTTTAAGATTTTGTGTATCTTGAGGTTTATTTTATGAGATTTTTCACCTCCCTCTTCTTACTGATAGTGCAGCAGAGAACAACATGATTGTGACAGACAGGATTGAGGATCCAGAGGGTTCTCATTGGCTTTGTCCTTGGACTAATCTGGTTTGTGGAAATGTCTGAATTGTGACAGAGGGACATAGTGAAAATGAAAAAAAAAAAAACATGATTGTAATGTAACAGAAACCTGTCAGAAGTGGGATTCGAACCCACGCCTCAAGTAGAGACTGCGACCTGAACACAGCGCCTTGGACCGCTCGGCCATCCTGACAAGCACAAGTGTCGAAAATTCACACTTTCTAAAAACAAACACATTTTTTGTTTGGCCCCAAAAAAAGGCAAATTTTGAACTGAAAATGTATTAATGCCTTTGAGTTTGCCTTGCAATGCTGTAGCTTTAACTTTGTAGGTTGCTGAAATAGCTCAGTTGGGAGAGCGTTAGACTGAAGATCTAAAGGTCTCTGGTCCGATCCCGGGTTTCAGCACGCTGTTTTAAGTATGAGTGATTTGAGATAAAGTTCTTTCTCCATATGCATTTCGCAAGATTTTCATTCTTTGTAAAGTGCAGATATACCTGAAAAAAACAGTTTTAAGTATCTCTTTTCAGAAGAGTCACTAATGCGAGAAGAAATTGAAAGTAGTTATACTGAAAAATTAAGTTGAAGTCGAAGTAGTATGGAGGAAATCGGAGAAAAAATCTGAGAAATATCAACATAAAGTGCTAAGGATCTTTAAGATTTTGTGTATCTTGAGGTTTATTTTATGAGATTTTCCACCTCCCTCTTCTTACTGATAGTGCAGCAGAGAACAACATGATTGTGACAGACAGGATTGAGGATCCAGAGGGTTCTCATTGGCTTTGTCCTTGGACTAATCTGGTTTGTGGAAATGTCTGAATTGTGAAAGAGGGACATAGTGAAAATGAAAAAAAAACAAAAAATAATTGTAATGTAACAGAAACCTGTCAGAAGTGGGATTCGAACCCACGCCTCAAGTAGAGACTGCGACCTGAACGCAGCCCCTTGGACCGCTCGGCCATCCTGACAAGCACAACTGTGGAAAATTCACACTTTCTAAAAACAAACACATTTTTTGTTTGGCCCCAAAAAAATGCAAATTTTGAACTGAAAATGTATTAACGCCTTTGAGTTTGCCTTGCAATGCTGTAGCTTTAACTTTGTAGGTTGCTGAAATAGCTCAGTTGGGAGAGCGTTAGACTGAAGATCTAAAGGTCCCTGGTCCGATCCCGGGTTTCAGCACGCTGTTTTTAAGTATGAGTGATTTGAGATAAAGTTCTTTCTCCATATGCATTTAGCAAGATTTTCATTCTTTGTGAAGTGCAGATATACCTGAAAAAAACAGTTTTAAGTATCTCTTTTCAGAACAGTCACTAATGCGAGAAGAAAATGAAAGTAGTTATACTGAAAAATTAAGTTGAAGTCGAAGTAGTATGGAGGAAATCAGAAAAAAAATCTGAGAAATATCAACATAAAGTGCTAAGGATCTTTAAGATTTTGTGTATCTTGAGGTTTATTTTATGAGATTTTTCACCTCCCTCTTCTTACTGATAGTGCAGCAGAGAACAACATGATTGTGACAGACAGGATTGAGGATCCAGAGGGTTCTCATTGGCTTTGTCCTTGGACTAATCTGGTTTGTGGAAATGTCTGAATTGTGACAGAGGGACATAGTGAAAATGAAAAAAAAAAAAACATGATTGTAATGTAACAGAAACCTGTCAGAAGTGGGATTCGAACCCACGCCTCAAGTAGAGACTGCGACCTGAACGCAGCGCCTTGGACCGCTCGGCCATCCTGACAAGCACAAGTGTCGAAAATTCACACTTTATAAAAACAAACACATTTTTTGTTTGGCCCCAAAAAAAGGCAAATTTTGAACTGAAAATGTATTAATGCCTTTGAGTTTGCCTTGCAATGCTGTAGCTTTAACTTTGTAGGTTGCTGAAATAGCTCAGTTGGGAGAGCGTTAGACTGAAGATCTAAAGGTCTCTGGTCCGATCCCGGGTTTCAGCACGCTGTTTTAAGTATGAGTGATTTGAGATAAAGTTCTTTCTCCATATGCATTTCGCAAGATTTTCATTCTTTGTAAAGTGCAGATATACCTGAAAAAAACAGTTTTAAGTATCTCTTTTCAGAAGAGTCACTAATGCGAGAAGAAATTGAAAGTAGTTATACTGAAAAATTAAGTTGAAGTCGAAGTAGTATGGAGGAAATCGGAGAAAAAATCTGAGAAATATCAACATAAAGTGCTAAGGATCTTTAAGATTTTGTGTATCTTGAGGTTTATTTTATGAGATTTTCCACCTCCCTCTTCTTACTGATAGTGCAGCAGAGAACAACATGATTGTGACAGACAGGATTGAGGATCCAGAGGGTTCTCATTGGCTTTGTCCTTGGACTAATCTGGTTTGTGGAAATGTCTGAAATGTGAAAGAGGGACATAGTGAAAATGAAAAAAAAACAAAACATAATTGTAATGTAACAGAAACCTGTCAGAAGTGGGATTCAAACCCACGCCTCAAGTAGAGACTGCGACCTGAACGCAGCCCCTTGGACCGCTCGGCCATCCTGACAAGCACAACTGTGGAAAATTCACACTTTCTAAAAACAAACACATTTTTTGTTTGGCCCCAAAAAAATGCAAATTTTGAACTGAAAATGTATTAACGCCTTTGAGTTTGCCTTGCAATGCTGTAGCTTTAACTTTGTAGGTTGCTGAAATTGCTCAGTTGGGAGAGCGTTAGACTGAAGATCTAAAGGTCCCTGGTCCGATCCCGGGTTTCAGCACGCTGTTTTTAAGTATGAGTGATTTGAGATAAAGTTCTTTCTCCATATGCATTTAGCAAGATTTTCATTCTTTGTGAAGTGCAGATATACCTGAAAAAAACAGTTTTAAGTATCTCTTTTCAGAACAGTCACTAATGCGAGAAGAAAATGAAAGTAGTTATACTGAAAAATTAAGTTGAAGTCGAAGTAGTATGGAGGAAATCAGAAAAAAAATCTGAGAAATATCAACATAAAGTGCTAAGGATCTTTAAGATTTTGTGTATCTTGAGGTTTATTTTATGAGATTTTTCACCTCCCTCTTCTTACTGATAGTGCAGCAGAGAACAACATGATTGTGACAGACAGGTTTGAGGATCCAGAGGGTTCTCATTGGCTTTGTCCTTGGACTAATCTGGTTTGTGGAAATGTCTGAATTGTGACAGAGGGACATAGTGAAAATGAAAAAAAAAAAAACATGATTGTAATGTAACAGAAACCTGTCAGAAGAGAGATTCGAACCCACGCCTCAAGTAGAGACTGCGACCTGAACGCAGCGCCTTTGACCGCTCGGCTATCCTGACAAGCACAACTGTGGAAAATTCACACTTTCTAAAAACAAACACATTTTTTGTTTGGCCCCAAAAAAATGCAAATTTTGAACTGAAAATGTATTAACGCCTTTGAGTTTGCCTTGCAATGCTGTAGCTTTAACTTTGTAGGTTGCTGAAATAGCTCAGTTGGGAGAGCGTTAGACTGAAGATCTAAAGGTCCCTGGTCCGATCCCGGGTTTCAGCACGCTGTTTTTAAGTATGAGTGATTTGAGATAAAGTTCTTTCTCCATATGCATTTAGCAAGATTTTCATTCTTTGTGAAGTGCAGATATACCTGAAAAAAAACAGTTTTAAGTATCTCTTTTCAGAACAGTCACTAATGCGAGAAGAAAATGAAAGTAGTTATACTGAAAAATTAAGTTGAAGTCGAAGTAGTATGGAGGAAATCAGAAAAAAAATCTGAGAAATATCAACATAAAGTGCTAAGGATCTTTAAGATTTTGTGTATCTTGAGGTTTATTTTATGAGATTTTTCACCTCCCTCTTCTTACTGATAGTGCAGCAGAGAACAACATGATTGTGACAGACAGGATTGAGGATCCATAGGGTTCTCATTGGCTTTGTCCTTGGAGTAATCTGGTTTGTGGAAATGTCTGAATTGTGACAGAGGGACATAGTGAAAATGAAAAAAAAAAAAAAAATGAATGTAATGTAACAGAAACCTGTCAGAAGTGGGATTCGAACCCACGCCTCAAGTAGAGACTGCGACCTGAACGCAGCGCCTTGGACCGCTCGGCCATCCTGACAAGCACAACTGTGGAAAATTCACACTTTCTAAAAACAAACACATTTTTTGTTTGGCCCCAAAAAAAGGCAAATTTTGAACTGAAAATTTATTAACGCCTTTGAGTTTGCCTTGCAATGCTGTAGCTTTAACTTTGTAGGTTGCTGAAATAGCTCAGTTGGGAGAGCGTTAGACTGAAGATCTAAAGGTGCCTGGTCCGATCCCGGGTTTCAGCACGCTGTTTTTAAGTATGAGTGATTTGAGATAAAGTTCTTTCTCCATATGCATTTAGCAAGATTTTCATTCTTTGTGAAGTGCAGATATACCTGAAAAAAAACAGTTTTAAGTATCTCTTTTCAGAACAGTCACTAATGCGAGAAGAAAATGAAAGTAGTTATACTGAAAAATTAAGTTGAAGTCGAAGTAGTATGGAGGAAATCAGAAAAAAAATCTGAGAAATATCAACATAAAGTGCTAAGGATCTTTAAGATTTTGTGTATCTTGAGGTTTATTTTATGAGATTTTTCACCTCCCTCTTCTTACTGATAGTGCAGCAGAGAACAACATGATTGTGACAGACAGGATTGAGGATCCAGAGGGTTCTCATTGGCTTTGTCCTTGGACTAATCTGGTTTGTGGAAATGTCTGAATTGTGACAGAGGGACAAAGTGAAAATGAAAAAAAACAAAACATGATTGTAATGGAGCAGAAACATGTCAGAAGTGGGATTCGAACCCACGCCTCAAGTAGAGACTGCGACCTGAACGCAGCGCCTTGGACCGCTCGGCCATCCTGACAAGCACAACTGTGGAAAATTCACACTTTCTAAAAACAAACACATTTTTTGTTTGGCCCCAAAAAAATGCAAATTTTGAACTGAAAATGTATTAACGCCTTTGAGTTTGCCTTGCAATGCTGTAGCTTTAACTTTGTAGGTTGCTGAAATAGCTCAGTTGGGAGAGCGTTAGACTGAAGATCTAAAGGTCCCTGGTCCGATCCCGGGTTTCAGCACGCTGTTTTTAAGTATGAGTGATTTCAGATAAAGTTCTTTCTCCATATGCATTTAGCAAGATTTTCATTCTTTGTGAAGTGCAGATATACCTGAAAAAAAACAGTTTTAAGTATCTCTTTTCAGAACAGTCACTAATGCGAGAAGAAAATGAAAGATGTTATACTGAAAAATTAAGTTGAAGTCGAAGTAGTATGGAGGAAATCGGAGAAAAAATCTGAGAAATATCAACATAAAGTGCTAAGGATCTTTAAGATTTTGTGTATCTTGAGGTTTATTTTATGAGATTTTCCACCTCCCTCTTCTTACTGATAGTGCAGCAGAGAACAACATGATTGTGACAGACAGGATTGAGGATCCATAGGGTTCTCATTGGCTTTGTCCTTGGACTAATCTGGTTTGTGGTAATGTCTGAATTGTGACAGAGGGACATAGTGAAAATGAAAAAAAAAAAAATGAATGTAATGTAACAGAAACCTGTCAGAAGTGGGATTCGAACCCACGCCTCAAGTAGAGACTGCGACCTGAACGCAGCGCCTTGGACCGCTCGGCCATCCTGACAAGCACAAGTGTTGAAAATTCACACTTTCTAAAAACAAACACATTTTTTGTTTGGCCCCAAAAAAAGGCAAATTTTGAACTGAAAATGTATTAACGCCTTTGAGTTTGCCTTGCAATGCTGTAGCTTTAACTTTGTAGGTTGCTCAAATAGCTCAGTTGGGAGAGCGTTAGACTGAAGATCTAAAGGTCCCTGGTCCGATCCCGGGTTTCAGCACGCTGTTTTTAAGTATGAGTGATTTGAGATAAAGTTCATTCTCCATATGCATTTAGCAAGATTTTCATTCTTTGTAAAGTGCAGATATACCTGAAAAAAACAGTTTTAAGTATCTCTTTTCAGAAGAGTCACTAATGCGAGAAGAAAATGAAAGTAGTTATACTGAAAAATTAAGTTGAAGTCGAAGTAGTATGGAGAAAATCGGAGAAAAAATCTGAGAAATATCAACATAAAGTGCTAAGGATCTTTAAGATTTTGTGTATCTTGAGGTTTATTTTATGAGATTTTTCACCTCCCTCTTCTTACTGATAGTGCAGCAGAGAACAACATGATTGTGACAGACAGGATTGAGGATCCAGAGGGTTCTCATTGGCTTTGTCCTTGGACTAATCTGGTTTGTGGAAATGTCTGAATTGTGACAGAGGGACATAGTGAAAATGAAAAAAAAACAAAACATGATTGTAATGTAACAGAAACCTGTCAGAAGTGGGATTCAAACCCACGCCTGAAGTAGAGACTGCGACCTGAACGCAGCCCCTTGGACCGCTCGGCCATCCTGACAAGCACAACTGTGCAAAATTCACACTTTCTAAAAACAAACACATTTTTTGTTTGGCCCCAAAAAAAATGCAAATTTTGAACTGAAAATGTATTAACGCCTTTGAGTTTGCCTTGCAATGCTGTAGCTTTAACTTTGTAGGTTGCTGAAATAGCTCAGTTGGGAGAGCGTTAGACTGAAGATCTAAAGGTCCCTGGTCCGATCCCGGGTTTCAGCACGCTGTTTTTAAGTATGAGTGATTTGAGATAAAGTTCTTTCTCCATATGCATTTAGCAAGATTTTCATTCTTTGTGAAGTGCAGATATACCTGAAAAAAACAGTTTTAAGTATCTCTTTTCAGAACAGTCACTAATGCGAGAAGAAAATGAAAGTAGTTATACTGAAAAATTAAGTTGAAGTCGAAGTAGTATGGAGGAAATCAGAAAAAAAATCTGAGAAATATCAACATAAAGTGCTAAGGATCTTTAAGATTTTGTGTATCTTGAGGTTTATTTTATGAGATTTTTCACCTCCCTCTTCTTACTGATAGTGCAGCAGAGAACAACATTATTGTGACAGACAGGATTGAGGATCCAGAGGGTTCTCATTGGCTTTGTCCTTGGACTAATCTGGTTTGTGGAAATGTCTGAATTGTGACAGAGGGACATAGTGAAAATAAAAAAAAACAAAACATGATTGTAATGGAACAGAAACATGTCAGAAGTGGGATTCGAACCCACGCCTCAAGTAGAGTCTGCGACCTGAACGCAGCGCCTTGGACCGCTCGGCCATCCTGACAAGCACAAGTGTTGAAAATTCACACTTTCTAAAAACAAATACATTTTTTGTTTGGCCCCAAAAAAAGGCAAATTTTGAACTGAAAATTTATTAACGCCTTTGAGTTTGCCTTGCAATGCTGTAGCTTTAACTTTGTAGGTTGCTGAAATAGCTCAGTTGGGAGAGCGTTAGACTGAAGATCTAAAGGTCCCTGGTCCGATCCCGGGTTTCAGCATGCTGTTTTTAAGTATGAGTGATTTGAGATAAAGTTCTTTCTCCATATGCATTTAGCAAGATTTTCATTCTTTGTGAAGTGCAGATATACCTGAAAAAAAATAGTTTTAAGTATCTCTTTTCAGAACAGTCACTAATGCGAGAAGAAAATGAAAGTAGTTATACTGAAAAATAAAGTTGAAGTCGAAGTAGTATGGAGGAAATCAGAAAAAAAATCTGAGAAATATCAACATAAAGTGCTAAGGATCTTTAAGATTTTGTGTATCTTGAGGTTTATTTTATGAGATTTTTCACCTCCCTCTTCTTACTGATAGTGCAGCAGAGAACAACATGATTGTGACAGACAGGATTGAGGATCCAGAGGGTTTTCATTGGCTTTGTCCTTGGACTAATCTGGTTTGTGGAAATGTCTGAATTGTGACAGAGGGACATAGTGAAAATGAAAAAAAACAAAACATGATTGTAATGGAACAGAAACATGTCAGAAGTGGGATTCGAACCCACGCCTCAAGTAGAGACTGCGACCTGAACGCAGCGCCTTGGACCGCTCGGCCATCCTGACAAGCACAACTGTGGAAAATTCACACTTTCTAAAAACAAACACATTTTTTGTTTGGCCCCAAAAAAATGCAAATTTTGAACTGAAAATGTATTAACGCCTTTGAGTTTGCCTTGCAATGCTGTAGCTTTAACTTTGTAGGTTGCTGAAATAGCTCAGTTGGGAGAGCGTTAGACTGAAGATCTAAAGGTCCCTGGTCCGATCCCGGGTTTCAGCACGCTGTTTTTAAGTATGAGTGATTTCAGATAAAGTTCTTTCTCCATATGCATTTAGCAAGATTTTCATTCTTTGTGAAGTGCAGATATACCTGAAAAAAACAGTTTTAAGTATCTCTTTTCAGAACAGTCACTAATGCGAGAAGAAAATGAAAGTTGTTATACTGAACAATTAAGTTGAAGTCGAAGTAGTATGGAGGAAATCGGAGAAAAAATCTGAGAAATATCAACATAAAGTGCTAAGGATCTTTAAGATTTTGTGTATCTTGAGGTTTATTTTATGAGATTTTCCACCTCCCTCTTCTTACTGATAGTGCAGCAGAGAACAACATGATTGTGACAGACAGGATTGAGGATCCAGAGGGTTCTCATTGGCTTTGTCCTTGGACTAATCTGGTTTGTGTAAATGTCTGAATTGTGACAGAGGGACATAGTGAAAATGAAAAAAAAACAAAACATGATTGTAATGTAACAGAAACCTGTCAGAAGTGGGATTCGAACCCTCGCCTGAAGTAGAGACTGCGACCTGAACGCAGCCCCTTGGACCGCTCGGCCATCCTGACAAGCACAACTGTGCAAAATTCACACTTTCTAAAAACAAACACATTTTTTGTTTGGCCCCAAAAAAAATGCAAATTTTGAACTGAAAATGTATTAACGCCTTTGAGTTTGCCTTGCAATGCTGTAGCTTTAACTTTGTAGGTTGCTGAAATAGCTCAGTTGGGAGAGCGTTAGACTGAAGATCTAAAGGTCCCTGGTCCGATCCCGGGTTTCAGCACGCTGTTTTTAAGTATGAGTGATTTGAGATAAAGTTCTTTCTCCATATGCATTTAGCAAGATTTTCATTCTTTGTGAAGTGCAGATATACCTGAAAAAAACAGTTTTAAGTATCTCTTTTCAGAACAGTCACTAATGCGAGAAGAAAATGAAAGTAGTTATACTGAAAAATTAAGTTGAAGTCGAAGTAGTATGGAGGAAATCAGAAAAAAAATGTGAGAAATATCAACATAAAGTGCTAAGGATCTTTAAGATTTTGTGTATCTTGAGGTTTATTTTATGAGATTTTTCACCTCCCTCTTCTTACTGATAGTGCAGCAGAGAACAACATTATTGTGACAGACAGGATTGAGGATCCAGAGGGTTCTCATTGGCTTTGTCCTTGGACTAATCTGGTTTGTGGAAATGTCTGAATTGTGACAGAGGGACATAGTGAAAATGAAAAAAAACAAAACATGATTGTAATGGAACAGAAACATGTCAGAAGTGGGATTCGAACCCACGCCTCAAGTAGAGACTGCGACCTGAACGCAGCGCCTTGGACCGCTCGGCCATCCTGACAAGCACAACTGTGGAAAATTCACACTTTCTAAAAACAAACACATTTTTTGTTTGGCCCCAAAAAAATGCAAATTTTGAACTGAAAATGTATTAACGCCTTTGAGTTTGCCTTGCAATGCTGTAGCTTTAACTTTGTAGGTTGCTGAAATAGCTCAGTTGGGAGAGCGTTAGACTGAAGATCTAAAGGTCCCTGGTCCGATCCCGGGTTTCAGCACGCTGTTTTTAAGTATGAGTGATTTCAGATAAAGTTCTTTCTCCATATGCATTTAGCAAGATTTTCATTCTTTGTGAAGTGCAGATATACCTGAAAAAAACAGTTTTAAGTATCTCTTTTCAGAACAGTCACTAATGCGAGAAGAAAATGAAAGTTGTTATACTGAACAATTAAGTTGAAGTCGAAGTAGTATGGAGGAAATCGGAGAAAAAATCTGAGAAATATCAACATAAAGTGCTAAGGATCTTTAAGATTTTGTGTATCTTGAGGTTTATTTTATGAGATTTTCCACCTCCCTCTTCTTACTGATAGTGCAGCAGAGAACAACATGATTGTGACAGACAGGATTGAGGATCCAGAGGGTTCTCATTGGCTTTGTCCTTGGACTAATCTGGTTTGTGTAAATGTCTGAATTGTGACAGAGGGACATAGTGAAAATGAAAAAAAAACAAAACATGATTGTAATGTAACAGAAACCTGTCAGAAGTGGGATTCGAACCCTCGCCTGAAGTAGAGACTGCGACCTGAACGCAGCCCCTTGGACCGCTCGGCCATCCTGCCAAGCACAACTTTGGAAAATTCACACTTTCTAAAAACAAACACATTTTTTGTTTGGCCCCAAAAAAAGGCAAATTTTGAACTGAAAATTTATTAACGCCTTTGAGTTTGCCTTGCAATGCTGTAGCCTTAACTTTGTAGGTTGCTGAAATAGCTCAGTTGGGAGAGCGTTAGACTGAAGATCTAAAGGTCCCTGGTCCGATCCCGGGTTTCAGCATGCTGTTTTTAAGTATGAGTGATTTGAGATAAAGTTCTTTCTCCATATGCATTTAGCAAGATTTTCATTCTTTGTGAAGTGCAGATATACCTGAAAAAAACAGTTTTAAGTATCTCTTTTCAGAACAGTCACTAATGCGAGAAGAAAATGAAAGTAGTTATACTGAAAAATTAAGTTGAAGTCGAAGTAGTATGGAGGAAATCAGAAAAAAAATCTGAGAAATATCAACATAAAGTGCTAAGGATCTTTAAGATTTTGTGTATCTTGAGGTTTATTTTATGAGATTTTCCACCTCCCTCTTCTTACTGATAGTGCAGCAGAGAACAACATGATTGTGACAGATAGGATTGAGGATCCAGAGGGTTCTCATTGGCTTTGTCCTTGGACTAATCTGGTTTGTGGAAATGTCTGAATTGTGACAGAGGGACATAGTGAAAATGAAAAAAAAACAAAACATGATTGTAATGTAACAGAAACCTGTCAGAAGTGGGATTCAAACCCACGCCTGAAGTAGAGACTGCGACCTGAACGCAGCCCCTTGGACCGCTCGGCCATCCTGACAAGCACAACTGTGCAAAATTCACACTTTCTAAAAACAAACACATTTTTTGTTTGGCCCCAAAAAAAATGCAAATTTTGAACTGAAAATGTATTAACGCCTTTGAGTTTGCCTTGCAATGCTGTAGCTTTAACTTTGTAGGTTGCTGAAATAGCTCAGTTGGGAGAGCGTTAGACTGAAGATCTAAAGGTCCCTGGTCCGATCCCGGGTTTCAGCACGCTGTTTTTAAGTATGAGTGATTTGAGATAAAGTTCTTTCTCCATATGCATTTAGCAAGATTTTCATTCTTTGTGAAGTGCAGATATACCTGAAAAAAACAGTTTTAAGTATCTCTTTTCAGAACAGTCACTAATGCGAGAAGAAAATGAAAGTAGTTATACTGAAAAATTAAGTTGAAGTCGAAGTAGTATGGAGGAAATCAGAAAAAAAATCTGAGAAATATCAACATAAAGTGCTAAGGATCTTTAAGATTTTGTGTATCTTGAGGTTTATTTTATGAGATTTTTTACCTCCCTCTTCTTACTGATAGTGCAGCAGAGAACAACATGATTGTGACAGACAGGATTGAGGATCCAGAGGGTTCTCATTGGCTTTGTCCTTGGACTAATCTGGTTTGTGGAAATGTCTGAATTGTGACAGAGGGACATAGTGAAAATGAAAAAAAAAAAAACATGATTGTAATGTAACAGAAACCTGTCAGAAGTGGGATTCGAACCCACGCCTCAAGTAGAGACTGCGACCTGAACGCAGCGCCTTGGACTGCTCGGCCATCCTGACAAGCACAAGTGTCGAAAATTCACACTTTCTAAAAACAAACACATTTTTTGTTTGGCCCCAAAAAAAGGCAAATTTTGAACTGAAAATGTATTAATGCCTTTGAGTTTGCCTTGCAATGCTGTAGCTTTAACTTTGTAGGTTGCTGAAATAGCTCAGTTGGGAGAGTGTTAGACTGAAGATCTAAAGGTCCCTGGTCCGATCCCGGGTTTCAGCACGCTGTTTTTAAGTATGAGTGATTTGAGATAAAGTTCTTTCTCCATATGCATTTAGCAAGATTTTCATTCTTTGTAAAGTGCAGATATACCTGAAAAAAACAGTTTTAAGTATCTCTTTTCAGAAGAGTCACTAATGCGAGAAGAAAATGAAAGTAGTTATACTGAAAAATTAAGTTGAAGTCGAAGTAGTATGGAGGAAATCGGAGAAAAAATCTGAGAAATATCAACATAAAGTGCTAAGGATCTTTAAGATTTTGTGTATCTTGAGGTTTATTTTATGAGATTTTCCACCTCCCTCTTCTTACTGATAGTGCAGCAGAGAACAACATGATTGTGACAGACAGGATTGAGGATCCAGAGGGTTCTCATTGGCTTTGTCCTTGGACTAATCTGGTTTGTGTAAATGTCTGAATTGTGACAGAGGGACATAGTGAAAATGAAAAAAAAACAAAACATGATTGTAATGTAACAGAAACCTGTCAGAAGTGGGATTCGAACCCTCGCCTGAAGTAGAGACTGCGACCTGAACGCAGCCCCTTGGACCGCTCGGCCATCCTGCCAAGCACAACTGTGGAAAATTCACACTTTCTAAAAACAAACACATTTTTTGTTTGGCCCCAAAAAAATGCAAATTTTGAACTGAAAATGTATTAACGCCTTTGAGTTTGCCTTGCAATGCTGTAGCTTTAACTTTGTAGGTTGCTGAAATATTTCAGTTGGGTGAGCATTAAACTGAAGATCTAAAGGTCCCTGGTCCGATCCCGGGTTTCAGCACGCTGTTTTTAAGTATGAGTGATTTGAGATAAAGTTCTTTCTCCATATGCATTTAGCAAGATTTTCATTCTTTGTAAAGTGCAGATATACCTGAAAAAAACAGTTTTAAGTATCTCTTTTCAGAAGAGTCACTAATGCGAGAAGAAAATGAAAGTAGTTATACTGAAAAATTAAGTTGAAGTCGAAGTAGTATGGAGGAAATCGGAGAAAAAATCTGAGAAATATCAACATAAAGTGCTAAGGATCTTTAAGATTTTGTGTATCTTGAGGTTTATTTTATGAGATTTTCCACCTCCCTCTTCTTACTGATAGTGCAGCAGAGAACAACATGATTGTGACAGACAGGATTGAGGATCCAGAGGGTTCTCATTGGCTTTGTCCTTGGACTAATCTGGTTTGTGTAAATGTCTGAATTGTGACAGAGGGACATAGTGAAAATGAAAAAAAAAAAAACATGATTGTAATGTAACAGAAACCTGTCAGAAGTGGGATTCGAACCCACGCCTCAAGTAGAGACTGCGACCTGAACGCAGCGCCTTGGACTGCTCGGCCATCCTGACAAGCGCAAGTGTCGAAAATTCACACTTTCTAAAAACAAACACATTTTTTGTTTGGCCCCAAAAAAAGGCAAATTTTGAACTGAAAATGTATTAATGCCTTTGAGTTTGCCTTGCAATGCTGTAGCTTTAACTTTGTAGGTTGCTGAAATAGCTCAGTTGGGAGAGTGTTAGACTGAAGATCTAAAGGTCCCTGGTCCGATCCCGGGTTTCAGCACGCTGTTTTTAAGTATGAGTGATTTGAGATAAAGTTCTTTCTCCATATGCATTTAGCAAGATTTTCATTCTTTGTAAAGTGCAGATATACCTGAAAAAAACAGTTTTAAGTATCTCTTTTCAGAAGAGTCACTAATGCGAGAAGAAAATGAAAGTAGTTATACTGAAAAATTAAGTTGAAGTCGAAGTAGTATGGAGGAAATCGGAGAAAAAATCTGAGAAATATCAACATAAAGTGCTAAGGATCTTTAAGATTTTGTGTATCTTGAGGTTTATTTTATGAGATTTTCCACCTCCCTCTTCTTACTGATAGTGCAGCAGAGAACAACATGATTGTGACAGACAGGATTGAGGATCCAGAGGGTTCTCATTGGCTTTGTCCTTGGACTAATCTGGTTTGTGTAAATGTCTGAATTGTGACAGAGGGACATAGTGAAAATGAAAAAAAAACAAAACATGATTGTAATGTAACAGAAACCTGTCAGAAGTGGGATTCGAACCCTCGCCTGAAGTAGAGACTGCGACCTGAACGCAGCCCCTTGGACCGCTCGGCCATCCTGCCAAGCACAACTGTGGAAAATTCACACTTTCTAAAAACAAACACATTTTTTGTTTGGCCCCAAAAAAATGCAAATTTTGAACTGAAAATGTATTAACGCCTTTGAGTTTGCCTTGCAATGCTGTAGCTTTAACTTTGTAGGTTGCTGAAATATTTCAGTTGGGTGAGCATTAAACTGAAGATCTAAAGGTCCCTGGTCCGATCCCGGGTTTCAGCACGCTGTTTTTAAGTATGAGTGATTTGAGATAAAGTTCTTTCTCCATATGCATTTAGCAAGATTTTCATTCTTTGTGAAGTGCAGATATACCTGAAAAAAACAGTTTTAAGTATCTCTTTTCAGAACAGTTACTAATGCGAGAAGAAAATGAAAGTAGTTATACTGAAAAATAAAGTTGAAGTCGAAGTAGTATGGAGGAAATCGGAGAAAAAATCTGAGAAATATCAACATAAAGTGCTAAGGATCTTTAAGATTTTGTGTATCTTGAGGTTTATTTTATGAGATTTTCCACCTCCCTCTTCTTACTGATAGTGCAGCAGAGAACAACATGATTGTGACAGACAGGATTGAGGATCCAGAGGGTTCTCATTGGCTTTGTCCTTGGACTAATCTGGTTTGTGGAAATGTCTGAATTGTGACAGAGGGACATAGTGAAAATGAAAAAATAAAAAACATAATTGTAATGTAACAGAAACCTGTCAGAAATGGGATTCGAACCCACGACTCAAGTAGAGACTGCGACCTGAACGCAGCGCCTTGGACCGCTCGGCCATCCTGACAAGCACAACTGTAGAAAAATCACACTTTCTAAAAACAAACACATTTTTTGTTTGGCCCCAAAAAAATGCAAATTTTGAACTGAAAATGTATTAACGCCTTTGAGTTTGCCTTGCAATGCTGTAGCTTTAACTTTGTAGGTTGCTGAAATAGCTCAGTTGGGAGAGCGTTAGACTGAAGATCTAAAGGTCCCTGGTCCGATCCTGGGTTTCAGCACGCTGTTTTTAAGTATGAGTGATTTGAGATAAAGTTCTTTCTCCATATGCATTTAGCAAGATTTTCATTCTTTGTGAAGTGCAGATATAACTGAAAAAAACAGTTTTAAGTATCTCTTTTCAGAACAGTCACTAATGCGAGAAGAAAATGAAAGTAGTTATACTGAAAAATTAAGTTGAAGTCGAAGTAGTATGGAGGAAATCAGAAAAAAAATCTGAGAAATATCAACATAAAGTGCTAAGGATTAGTGATGAGCGAGTACTAAAAAGCTCGGGTGCTCGAAGCTCGGGCCGAGCCTCCCAAGATACTCGTGTACTCGGCCCGAGCACCGAGCCCAATGTTATCCTATGGGAGACCCGAGTATTTTTGTGAAATGACCCCCCGGCAGCATGTAGAAACCCTAAAAATGTCACAAAAGTCTCAGAAGAGTGCTCAAATGACATGGCATCAGCATGGGGAAGACCCCTTGAAGCATTTATCACTCAAAAGTCACAGCTGTGAACCATTTTGTCCAAGTTTTACGCCATTTTTACGGACTCACCAGAAAACCTTCCAAAATGACACCAAAATGAATTTTCATGGCGGAAATGTTAAGGGCACATACCCAATAGTGAGATAGAGCTAATGTATGTTACTTTTTGAGATTAATACATGAAAGATTTTACATGAAAACCTTGTGTGGCACTCCGATGTCCAAAACGCACGTTTTGTGCTTTTTACTAGCGATGTCGGTCATTTTTTTTTTTTTTATTCTATCTCCCTCAGTCCGTCGGTCTGTCTCTCTCTGTCTTGTCTGTCCCCCTCTCACAGTCTGTCGGTCAGTTCCCCCCCCTCTCTCTTACTTACCGTTCCCCGATCACTGCCGCGGCGCTGCACAGCTGTTCAAACTCCGGTGGCTTTTCCTCTTTTGAAAAAGCCGGCCGCTCATTAATCAATCTCCTATTCCCTGCTGTCCTGCTTTTCGGCGCCTATGATTGGTTGCAGTGAGACATGCCTCCACACTGAGTGACAGCTGTCTCACTGCACCCAATCACAGCAGCTGGTGTGTGTATACTGTGCAGTGAAATAAATAATTAAATAATTAAAAAAAACGGCGTGCGGTCCCCCCAATTTTAATACCAGCCAGATAAAGCCATACGGCTGAAGGCTGGTATTCTCAGGATGGGGAGCTCCACGTTATGGGGAGCCCCCCACCCTAACAATATCAGTCAGCAGCCGCCCAGAATTGCCGCATACATTAGATGCGACAGTTCTGGGGCTGTACCCGGCTCTTCCCGATTTACCCTGGTGCTTTGGCAAATCGGGGTAATAAGGAGTTAATGGCAGCCCATAGCTGCCACTAAATCCTAGATTAATCATGTCAGGTGTCTCCCCGAGATTCCTTCCATGATTAATCTGTAAATTACAGTTAAAAAACACACACACCCGAAAAATCCTTTATTAGAAATAAAAAACACTAACAAAGTCCCTCATTACCAATTTATTAACCCCGACAAACCCTCCATGTCCGGCGTACTCCACAGTCCTCCAGCGTCGCGTCCAGCTCTGCTGCATGGAAGTGACAGGAGCTGCAGAATACACCGTCGCTCCGGTCACCTCCACGCAGCTAATGAGATGAGTATAGCAATCAGCTGAGCTGTCACTGAGGTTACCTGGATCCAGCGGTGGATGCAGCGGTGGCCGCGGGTAACCTCAGTGACAGCTCAGCTGATCGCGCTACTCACCGCCGCTCCAGTCAGCTCCATGCACCAACTGAGGTGAGTATAGCGATCAGCTGCTGTCACTGAGGTTAATCGCGGCCACCGCTGGATCCAGCAGTGGCCGGGAGTTACCTGACTGACAGCAGCTGATCGCGCTATTCCCTTCATTAGCTGCGTGGAGGTGACCGGAGCGGCGGTGTCTTCTGCAGCTCCTGTCACTTCCATGCAGCAGAGCTGGACGCGACGCTGGAGGACTGTGGAGTACGCCGGACATGGAGGGTTTGTCGGGGTTAATAAATTGGTAATGAGGGATTTTGTTAGTGTTTTTTATTTCTAATAAAGGATTTTTCGGGTGTGTGTGTTTTTTAACTGTAATTTACAGATTAATCATGGAAGGAATCTCGGGGAGACGCCTGACATGATTAATCTAGGATTTAGTGGCAGCTATGGGCTGCCATTAACTCCTTATTACCCCGATTTGCCAATGCACTAGGGTAAATCGGGAAGAGCCGGGTACAGCCCCAGAACTGTCGCATATAATGTATGCGGCAATTCTGGGCAGCTGCTGACTGATATTGTTAGGGTGGGGGGCTCCCCATAACGTGGAGCTCCCCATCCTGAGAATACCAGCCTTCAGCTGTATGGCTTTATCTGGCTGGTATTAAAATTGGGGGGACCGCACGCCGTTTTTTTTAATTATTTATTTATTTATTTTACTGCACAGTATAGACCCGCCCACCGGCTGCTGTGATTGGGTGCAGTGTGACACCTGTCACTCAGCGTGGGGGCGTGTCTCACTGCAACCAATCATAGGCGCCTGTGGGCGTGGAAAGCAGGGAATATGAGATGGCTGTGTACAGAGCACAGCGCGCCGGCCGGTATAAAGGCTCGGTCACGCTGTGCAGGCCAGCCAATCACTGCAATTCCACAACTAAGAGGGCTGTGGCATTGCAGTGGTCTGCCAGCCAATCCCTGCATGAGGGCTGGCTCTCAAAAGAGCGCCAACATGCAGAAATGAAGACCACGAGTAAAGCACGAGTATTGCAAAATTACTCGGTACCCGCCGAGTAGCCCGAGTACAGTGATACTCGTGCGAGTACCGAGTAGTAACAAGCATGCTCGCTCATCACTACTAAGGATCTTTAAGATTTTGTGTATCTTGAGGTTTATTTTATGAGATTTTTCACCTCCCTCTTCTTACTGATAGTGCAGCAGAGAACAACATGATTGTGACAGACAGGATTGAGAATCCAGAGGGTTCTCATTGGCATTGTCCTTGGACTAATCTGGTTTGTGGAAATGTCTGAATTGTGACAGAGGGACATAGTGAAAATGAAAAAAAAAAAAACATAATTGTAATGTAACAGAAACCTGTCAGAATTGGGATTCGAACCCACGCCTCAAGTAGAGACAGCGACCTGAACGCAGCGCCTTGGACCGCTCGGCCATCCTGACAAGCACAACTGTGGAAAATTCACACTTTCTAAAAACAAACACATTTTTTGTTTGGCCCCAAAAAAATGCAAATTTCGAACTGAAAATGTATTAACGCCTTTGAGTTTGCCTTGCAATGCTGTAGCTTTAACTTTGTAGGTTGCTAAAATAGCTCAGTAGGGAGAGCGTTAGACTGAAGATCTAAAGGTCCCTGGTCCGATCCCGGGTTTCAGCACGCTGTTTTTAAGTATGAGTGATTTGAGATAAAGTTCTTTCTCCATATGTATTTAGCAAGATTTTCATTCTTTGTGAAGTGCAGATATACCTGAAAAAAACAGTTTTAAGTATCTCTTTCCAGAACAGTCACTAATGCGAGAAGAAAATGAAAGTAGTTATACTGAAAAATTAAATTGAAGTCGAAGTAGTATGGAGGAAATCGGAGAAAAAATCTGAGAAATATCAACATAAAGTGCTAAGGATCTTTAAGATTTTGTGTATCTTGAGGTTTATTTTATGAGATTTTCCACGTCCCTCTTCTTACTGATAGTGCAGCAGAGAACAACATGATTGTGACAGACTGGATTGAGGATCCAGAGGGTTCTCATTGGCTTTGTCATTGGACTAATCTGGTTTGTGGAAATGTCTGAATTGTGACAGATGGACATAGTGAAAATGAAAAAAAAACAAAACATGATTGTAATGTAACAGAAACCTGTCAGAAGTGGGATTCGAACCCACGCCTCAAGTAGAGACTGTGACCTGAACGCAGCGCCTTGGACCGCTCGGCCATCCTGACAAGCACAACTGTGGAAAATTCACACTTTCTAAAAACAAACACATTTTTTGTTTGGCCCCAAAAAAATGCAAATTTTGAACTGAAAATGTATTAACGCCTTTGAGTTTGCCTTGCAATGCTGTAGCTTTAACTTTGTAGGTTGCTGAAATAGCTCAGTTGGGAGAGCGTTAGACTGAAGATCTAAAGGTCCCTGGTCCGATCCTGGGTTTCAGCACACTGTTTTTAAGTATGAGTGATTTGAGATAAAGTTCTTTCTCCATATGCATTTAGCAAGATTTTCATTCTTTGTGAAGTGCAGATATACCTGAAAAAAACAGTTTTAAGTATCTCTTTTCAGAACAGTCACTAATGCGAGAAGAAAATGAAAGTAGTTATACTGAAAAATTAAGTTGAAGTCGAAGTAGTATGGAGGAAATCAGAAAAATAATCTGAGAAATATCAACATAAAGTGCTAAGGATCTTTAAGATTTTGTGTATCTTGAGGTTTATTTTATGAGATTTTTCACCTCCCTCTTCTTACTGATAGTGCAGCAGAGAACAACATGATTGTGACAGACAGGATTGAGGATCCAGAGGGTTCTCATTGGCATTGTCCTTGGACTAATCTGGTTTGTGGAAATGTCTGAATTGTGACAGAGGGACATAGTGAAAATGAAAAAAAAAAAAACATGATTGTAATGTAACAGAAACCTGTCAGAAGTGGGATTCGAACCCACGCCTCAAGTAGAGACTGCGACCTGAACGCAGCGCCTTGGACCGCTCGGCCATCCTGACAAGCACAACTGTAGAAAATTCACACTTTCTAAAAACAAACACATTTTTTGTTTGGCCCCAAAAAAATGCAAATTTTGAACTGAAAATGTATTAACGCCTTTGAGTTTGCCTTGCAATGCTGTAGCTTTAACTTTGTAGGTTGCTGAAATAGCTCAGTTGGGAGAGCGTTAGACTGAAGATCTAAAGGTCCCTGGTCCGATCCCGGGTTTCAGCACGCTGTTTTTAAGTATGAGTGATTTGAGATAAAGTTCTTTCTCCATATGCATTTAGCAAGATTTTCATTCTTTGTGAAGTGCAGATATACCTGAAAAAAACAGTTTTAAGTATCTCTTTTCAGAACAGTCACTAATGCGAGAAGAAAATGAAAGTAGTTATACTGAAAAATTAAGTTGAAGTCGAAGTAGTATGGAGGAAATCGGAGAAAAAAGCTGAGAAATATCAACATAAAGTGCTAAGAATCTTTAAGATTTTGTGTATCTTGAGGTTTATTTTATGAGATTTTTCACATCCCTCTTCTTACTGATAGTGCAGCAGAGAACAACATGATTGTGACAGACAGGATTGAGGATCCAGAGGGTTCTCATTGGCTTTGTCCTTGGATTAATCTGGTTTGTGGAAATGTCTGAATTGTGACAGAGGGACATAGTGAAAATGAAAAAAAAAAAAAAAACATGATTGTAATGTAACAGAAACCTGTCAGAAGTGGGATTCGAACCCACGCCTCAAGTAGAGACTGCGACCTGAACGCAGCGCTTTGGACCGCTCGGCCATCCTGACAAGCACAACTGTGGAAAATTCACACTTTCTAAAAACAAACACATTTTTTGTTTGGCCCCAAAAAAAGGCAAATTTTGAACTGAAAATTTATTAACGCCTTTGAGTTTGCCTTGCAATGCTGTAGCTTTAACTTTGTAGGTTGCTGAAATAGCTCAGTTGGGAGAGCGTTAGACTGAAGATCGAAAGGTCCCTGGTCCGATCCCGGGTTTTAGCACGCTGTTTTTAAGTATGAGTGATTTGAGATAAAGTTCTTTCTCCATATGCATTTAGCAAGATTTTCATTCTTTGTGAAGTGCAGATATACCTGAAAAAAACAGTTTTAAGTATCTCTTTTCAGAACAGTCACTAATGCGAGAAGAAAATGAAAGTAGTTATACTGAAAAATTAAGTTGAAGTCGAAGTAGTATGGAGGAAATCAGAAAAAAAATGTGAGAAATATCAACATAAAGTGCTAAGGATCTTTAAGATTTTGTGTATCTTGAGGTTTATTTTATGAGATTTTCCACCTCCCTCTTCTTACTGATAGTGCAGCAGAGAACAACATGATTGTGACAGACAGTATTGAGGATCCAGAGGGTTCTCATTGGCTTTGTCCTTGGACTAATCTGGCTTGTGGAAATGTCTGAATTGTGACAGAGGGACATAGTGAAAATGAAAAAAAAACAAAACATGATTGTAATGTAACAGAAACCTGTCAGAAGTGGGATTCGAACCCACGCCTCAAGTAGAGACTGCGACCTGAACGCAGCGCCTTGGACCGCTCGGCCATCCTGACAAGCACAACTGTGGAAAATTCACACTTTCTAAAAACAAACACATTTTTTGTTTGGCCCCAAAAAAAGGCAAATTTTGAACTGAAAATTTATTAACGCCTTTGAGTTTGCCTTGCAATGCTGTAGCTTTAACTTTGTAGGTTGCTGAAATAGCTCAGTTGGGAGAGCGTTAGATTGAAGATCCAAAGGTCCCTGGTCCGATCCTGGGTTTCAGCATGCTGTTTTTAAGTATGAGTGATTTGAGATAAAGTTCTTTCTCCATATGCATTTAGCAAGATTTTCATTCTTTGTGAAGTGCAGATATACCTGAAAAAAAGTTTTAAGTATCTCTTTTCAGAACAGTCACTAATGCGAGAAGAAAATGAAAGTAGTTATACTGAAAAATTAAGTTGAAGTCGAAGTAGTATGGAGGAAATCAGAAAAAAATCTGAGAAATATCAACATAAAGTGCTAAGGATCTTTAAGATTTTTTGTATCTTGAGGTTTATTTTATGAGATTTTCCACCTCCCTCTTTTTACTGATAGTGCAGCAGAGAACAACATGATTGTGACAGACAGGATTGAGGATCCAGAGGGTTCTCGTTGGCTTTGTCCTTGGACTAATCTGGTTTGTGGAAATGTCTGAATTGTGACAGAGGGACATAATGAAAATGAAAAAAAAAAAAACATGATTGTAATGTAACAGAAACCTGTCAGAAGTGGGATTCGAACCCACGCCTCAAGTAGAGACTGCAACCTGAACGCAGCGCCTTGGACCGCTTGGCCATCCTGACAAGCACAACTGTGGAAAATTCACACTTTCTAAAAACAAACACATTTTTTGTTTGGCCCCAAAAAAATGCAAATTTTGAACTGAAAATGTATTAACGCCTTTGAGTTTGCCTTGCAATGCTGTAGCTTTAACTTTGTAGGTTGCTGAAATAGCTCAGTTGGGAGAGCGTTAGATTGAAGATCTAAAGGTCCCTGGTCTGATCCCGGGTTTCAGCATGCTGCTTTTAAGTATGAGTGATTTGAGATAAAGTTCTTTCTCCATATGCATTTAGCAAGATTTTCATTCTTTGTGAAGTGCAGATATACCTGAAAAAAACAGTTTTAAGTATCTCTTTTCAGAACAGTCACTAATGCGAGAAGAAAATGAAAGTAGTTATACTGAAAAATTAAGTTGAAGTCGAAGTAGTATGGAGGAAATCGGAGAAAAAATCTGAGAAATATCAACATAAAGTGCTAAGGATCTTTAAGATTTTGTGTATCTTGAGGTTTATTTTATGAGATTTTTCACCTCCCTCTTCTTACTGATAGTGCAGCAGAGAACAACATGATTGTGACAGACAGGATTGAGGATCCAGAGGGTTCTCATTGGCTTTGTCCTTGGACTAATCTGGTTTGTGGAAATGTCTGAATTGTGACAGAGGGACATAGTGAAAATGAAAAAAAAACAAAACATGATTGTAATGTAACAGAAACCTGTCAGAAGTGGGATTCAAACCCACGCCTCAAATAGAGACTGCGACCTTAACGCAGCGCCTTGGACCGCTTGGCCATCCTGACAAGCACAACTGTGGAAAATTCACACTTTCTAAAAACAAACACATTTTTTGTTTGGCCCCAAAAAAAGGCAAATTTTGAACTGAAAATTTATTAACGCCTTTGAGTTTGCCTTGCAATGCTGTAGCTTTAACTTTGTAGGTTGCTGAAATAGCTCAGTTGGGAGAGCGTTAGACTGAAGATCTAAAGGTCCCTGGTCCGATCCCGGGTTTCATCACGCTGTTTTTAAGTATGAGTGATTTGAGATAAAGTTCTTTCTCCAAATGCATTTAGCAAGATTTTCATTCTTTGTGAAGTGCAGATATACCTGAAAAAAACAGTTTTAAGTATCTCTTTTCAGAACAGTCACTAATGCGAGAAGAAAATGAAAGTAGTTATACTGAAAAATTAAGTTGAAGTCGAAGTAGTATGGAGGAAATCAGAAAAAAAATCTGAGAAATATCAACATAAAGTGCTAAGGATTTTTCAGATTTTGTGTATCTTGAGGTTTATTTTATGAGATTTTTCACCTCCCTCTTCTTACTGATAGTGCAGCAGAGAACAACATGATTGTGACAGACAGGATTGAGGATCCAGAGGGTTCTCATTGGCTTTGTCCTAGGACTAATCTGGTTTGTGGAAATGTCTGAATTGTGACAGAGGGACATAGTGAAAATGAAAAAAAAAAACATGATTGTAATGTAACAGAAACCTGTCAGAAGTGGGATTCGAACCCACGCCTCAAGTAGAGACTGCGACCTGAACGCAGCGCCTTGGACCGCTCGGCCATCCTGACAAGCACAACTGTGGAAAATTCACACTTTCTAAAAACAAACACATTTTTTGTTTGGCCCCAAAAAAATGCAAATTTTGAACTAAAAATGTATTAACGCCTTTGAGTTTGCCTTGCAATGCTGTAGCTTTAACTTTGTAGGTTGCTGAAATAGCTCAGTTGGGAGAGCGTTAGACTGAAGATCTAAAGGTCCCTGGTCCGATCCCGGGTTTCAGCGCTCTGTTTTTAAGTATGAGTGATTTGAGATAAAGTTCTTTCTCCATATGCATTTAGCAAGATTTTCATTCTTTGTGAAGTGCAGATATACCTGAAAAAAACAGTTTTAAGTATCTCTTTTCAGAACAGTCACTAATGCGAGAAGAAAATGAAAGTAGTTATACTGAAAAATTAAGTTGAAGTCGAAGTAGTATGGAGGAAATCGGAGAAAAAATCTGAGAAATATCAACATAAAGTGCCAAGGATCTTTAAGATTTTGTGAATCTTGAGGTTTATTTTATGAGATTTTCCACCTCCCTCTTCTTACTGATAGTGCAGCAGAGAACAACATGATTGTGACAGACAGGATTGAGGATCCAGAGGGTTCTCATTGGCTTTGTCCTTGGACTAATCTGGTTTGTGGAAATGTCTGAATTGTGACAGAGGGACATAATGAAAATGAAAAAAAAAAAAACATGATTGTAACGTAACAGAAACCTGTCAGAAGTGGGATTCGAACCCACGCCTCAAGTAGAGACTGCAACCTGAACGCAGCGCCTTGGACCGCTCGGCCATCCTGACAAGCACAAATGTGAAAAATTCACACTTTCTAAAAACAAACACATTTTTTGTTTGGCCCCAAAAAAATGCAAATTTTGAACTGAAAATGTATTAACGCCTTTGAGTTTGCCTTGCAATGCTGTAGCTTTAACTTTGTAGGTTGCTGAAATAGCTCAGTTGGGAGAGCGTTAGATTGAAGATCTAAAGGTCCCTGGTCCGATCCCGGGTTTCAGCATGCTGCTTTTAAGTATGAGTGATTTGAGATAAAGTTCTTTCTCCATGTGCATTTAGCAAGATTTTCATTCTTTGTGAAGTGCAGATATACCTGAAAAAAACAGTTTTAAGTATCTCTTTTCAGAACAGTCACTAATGCGAGAAGAAAATGAAAGTAGTTATACTGAAAAATTAAGTTGAAGTCGAAGTAGTATGGAGGAAATCGGAGAAAAAATCTGAGAAATATCAACATAAAGTGCTAAGGATCTTTAAGATTTTGTGTATCTTGAGGTTTATTTTATGAGATTTTTCACCTCCCTCTTCTTACTGATAGTGCAGCAGAGAACAATATGATTGTGACAGACAGGATTGAGGATCCAGAGGGTTCTCATTGGCTTTGTCCTTGGACTAATCTGGTTTGTGGAAATGTCTGAATTGTGACAGAGGGACATAATGAAAATGAAAAAAAAAAAAACATGATTGTAACGTAACAGAAACCTGTCAGAAGTGGGATTCGAACCCACGCCTCAAGTAGAGACTGCAACCTGAACGCAGCGCCTTGGACCGCTCGGCCATCCTGACAAGCACAAATGTGGAAAATTCACACTTTCTAAAAACAAACACATTTTTTGTTTGGCCCCAAAAAAATGCAAATTTTGAACTGAAAATGTATTAACGCCTTTGAGTTTGCCTTGCAATGCTGTAGCTTTAACTTTGTAGGTTGCTGAAATAGCTCAGTTGGGAGAGCGTTAGATTGAAGATCTAAAGGTCCCTGGTCCGATCCCGGGTTTCAGCATGCTGCTTTTAAGTATGAGTGATTTGAGATAAAGTTCTTTCTCCATATGCATTTAGCAAGATTTTCATTCTTTGTGAAGTGCAGATATACCTGAAAAAAAACAGTTTTAAGTATCTCTTTTCAGAACAGTCACTAATGCGAGAAGAAAATGAAAGTAGTTATACTGAAAAATTAAGTTGAAGTCGAAGTAGTATGGAGGAAATCGGAGAAAAAATCTGAGAAATATCAACATAAAGTGCTAAGGATCTTTAAGATTTTGTGTATCTTGAGGTTTATTTTATGAGATTTTTCACCTCCCTCTTCTTACTGATAGTGCAGCAGAGAACAACATGATTGTGACAGACAGGATTGAGGATCCAGAGGGTTCTCATTGGCTTTGTCCTTGGACTAATCTGGTTTGTGGAAATGTCTGAATTGTGACAGAGGGACATAGTGAAAATGAAAAAAAAACAAAACATGATTGTAATGTAACAGAAACCTGTCAGAAGTGGGATTCAAACCCACGCCTCAAGTAGAGACTGCGACCTGAACGCAGCGCCTTGGACCGCTCGGCCATCCTGACAAGCACAACTGTGGAAAATTCACACTTTCTAAAAACAAACACATTTTTTGTTTGGCCCCAAAAAAAGGCAAATTTTGAACTGAAAATTTATTAACGCCTTTGAGTTTGCCTTGCAATGCTGTAGCTTTAACTTTGTAGGTTGCTGAAATAGCTCAGTTGGGAGAGCGTTAGACTGAAGATCTAAAGTCCCTGGTCCGATCCCGGGTTTCATCACGCTGTTTTTAAGTATGAGTGATTTGAGATAAAGTTCTTTCTCCATATGCATTTAGCAAGATTTTCATTCTTTGTGAAGTGCAGATATACCTGAAAAAAACAGTTTTAAGTATCTCTTTTCAGAACAGTCACTAATGCGAGAAGAAAATGAAAGTAGTTATACTGAAAAATTAAGTTGAAGTCGAAGTAGTATGGAGGAAATCAGAAAAAAAATCTGAGAAATATCAACATAAAGTGCTAAGGATTTTTCAGATTTTGTGTATCTTGAGGTTTATTTTATGAGATTTTTCACCTCCCTCTTCTTACTGATAGTGCAGCAGAGAACAACATGATTGTGACAGACAGGATTGAGGATCCAGAGGGTTCTCATTGGCTTTGTCCTAGGACTAATCTGGTTTGTGGAAATGTCTGAATTGTGACAGAGGGACATAGTGAAAATGAAAAAAAAAAACATGATTGTAATGTAACAGAAACCTGTCAGAAGTGGGATTCGAACCCACGCCTCAAGTAGAGACTGCGACCTGAACGCAGCGCCTTGGACCGCTCGGCCATCCTGACAAGCACAACTGTGGAAAATTCACACTTTCTAAAAACAAACACATTTTTTGTTTGGACCCAAAAAAATGCAAATTTTGAACTAAAAATGTATTAACGCCTTTGAGTTTGCCTTGCAATGCTGTAGCTTTAACTTTGTAGGTTGCTGAAATAGCTCAGTTGGGAGAGCGTTAGACTGAAGATCTAAAGGTCCCTGGTCCGATCCCGGGTTTCAGCGCGCTGTTTTTAAGTATGAGTGATTTGAGATAAAGTTCTTTCTCCATATGCATTTAGCAAGATTTTCATTCTTTGTGAAGTGCAGATATACCTGAAAAAAACAGTTTTAAGTATCTCTTTTCAGAACAGTCACTAATGCGAGAAGAAAATGAAAGTAGTTATACTGAAAAATTAAGTTGAAGTCGAAGTAGTATGGAGGAAATCGGAGAAAAAATCTGAGAAATATCAACATAAAGTGCTAAGGATCTTTAAGATTTTGTGTATCTTGAGGTTTATTTTATGAGATTTTCCACCTCCCTCTTCTTACTGATAGTGCAGCAGAGAACAACATGATTGTGACAGACAGGATTGAGGATCCAGAGGGTTCTCATTGGCTTTGTCCTTGGACTAATCTGGTTTGTGGAAATGTCTGAATTGTGACAGAGGGACATAATGAAAAAAAAAAAAACATGATTGTAACGTAACAGAAACCTGTCAGAAGTGGGATTCGAACCCACGCCTCAAGTAGAGACTGCAACCTGAACGCAGCGCCTTGGACCGCTCGGCCATCCTGACAAGCACAAATGTGGAAAATTCACACTTTCTAAAAACAAACACATTTTTTGTTTGGCCCCAAAAAAATGCAAATTGTGAACTGAAAATGTATTAACGCCTTTGAGTTTGCCTTGCAATGCTGTAGCTTTAACTTTGTAGGTTGCTGAAATAGCTCAGTTGGGAGAGCGTTAGATTGAAGATCTAAAGGTCCCTGGTCCGATCCCGGGTTTCAGCATGCTGCTTTTAAGTATGAGTGATTTGAGATAAAGTTCTTTCTCCATATGCATTTAGCAAGATTTTCATTCTTTGTGAAGTGCAGATATACCTGAAAAAAACAGTTTTAAGTATCTCTTTTCAGAACAGTCACTAATGCGAGAAGAAAATGAAAGTAGTTATACTGAAAAATTAAGTTGAAGTCGAAGTAGTATGGAGGAAATCGGAGAAAAAATCTGAGAAATATCAACATAAAGTGCTAAGGATCTTTAAGATTTTGTGTATCTTGAGGTTTATTTTATGAGATTTTTCACCTCCCTCTTCTTACTGATAGTGCAGCAGAGAACAACATGATTGTGACAGACAGGATTGAGGATCCAGAGGGTTCTCATTGGCTTTGTCCTTGGACTAATCTGGTTTGTGGAAATGTCTGAATTGTGACAGAGGGACATAGTGAAAATGAAAAAAAAACAAAACATGATTGTAATGTAACAGAAACCTGTCAGAAGTGGGATTCAAACCCACGCCTCAAGTAGAGACTGCGACCTGAACGCAGCGCCTTGGACCGCTCGGCCATCCTGACAAGCACAACTGTGGAAAATTCACACTTTCTAAAAACAAACACATTTTTTGTTTGGCCCCAAAAAAAGGCAAATTTTGAACTGAAAATTTATTAACGCCTTTGAGTTTGCCTTGCAATGCTGTAGCTTTAACTTCGTAGGTTGCTGAAATAGCTCAGTTGGGAGAGCGTTAGACTGAAGATCTAAAGGTCCCTGGTCCGATCCCGGGTTTCATCACGCTGTTTTTAAGTATGAGTGATTTGAGATAAAGTTCTTTCTCCATATGCATTTAGCAAGATTTTCATTCTTTGTGAAGTGCAGATATACCTGAAAAAAACAGTTTTAAGTATCTCTTTTCAGAACAGTCACTAATGCGAGAAGAAAATGAAAGTAGTTATACTGAAAAATTAAGTTGAAGTCGAAGTAGTATGGAGGAAATCAGAAAAAAAATCTGAGAAATATCAACATAAAGTGCTAAGGATTTTTCAGATTTTGTGTATCTTGAGGTTTATTTTATGAGATTTTTCACCTCCCTCTTCTTACTGATAGTGCAGCAGAGAACAACATGATTGTGACAGACAGGATTGAGGATCCAGAGGGTTCTCATTGGCTTTGTCCTAGGACTAATCTGGTTTGTGGAAATGTCTGAATTGTGACAGAGGGACATAGTGAAAATGAAAAAAAAAAACATGATTGTAATGTAACAGAAACCTGTCCGAAGTGGGATTCGAACCCACGCCTCAAGTAGAGACTGCGACCTGAACGCAGCGCCTTGGACCGCTCGGCCATCCTGACAAGCACAACTGTGGAAAATTCACACTTTCTAAAAACAAACACATTTTTTGTTTGGCCCCAAAAAAATGCAAATTTTGAACTAAAAATTTATTAACGCCTTTGAGTTTGCCTTGCAATGCTGTAGCTTTAACTTTGTAGGTTGCTGAAATAGCTCAGTTGGGAGAGCGTTAGACTGAAGATCTAAAGGTCCCTGGTCCGATCCCGGGTTTCAGAGCGCTGTTTTTAAGTATGAGTGATTTGAGATAAAGTTCTTTCTCCATATGCATTTAGCAAGATTTTCATTCTTTGTGAAGTGCAGATATACCTGAAAAAAACAGTTTTAAGTATCTCTTTTCAGAACAGTCACTAATGCGAGAAGAAAATGAAAGTAGTTATACTGAAAAATTAAGTTGAAGTCGAAGTAGTATGGAGGAAATCGGAGAAAAAATCTGAGAAATATCAACATAAAGTGCTAAGGATCTTTAAGATTTTGTGTATCTTGAGGTTTATTTTATGAGATTTTCCACCTCCCTCTTCTTACTGATAGTGCAGCAGAGAACAACATGATTGTGACAGACAGGATTGAGGATCCAGAGGGTTCTCATTGGCTTTGTCCTAGGACTAATCTGGTTTGTGGAAATGTCTGAATTGTGACAGAGGGACATAGTGAAAATGAAAAAAAAACAAAACATGATTGTAATGTAACAGAAACCTGTCAGAAGTGGGATTCGAACCCACGCCTCAAGTAGAGACTGCGACCTGAACGCAGCGCCTTGGACCGCTCGGCCACCCTGACAAGCACAACTGTGGAAAATTCACACTTTCTAAAAACAAACACATTTTTTGTTTGGCCCCAAAAAAATGCAAATTTTGAACTGAAAATGTATTAACGCCTTTGAGTTTGCCTTGCAATGCTGTAGCTTTAACTTTGTAGGTTGCTGAAATAGCTCAGTTGGGAGAGCGTTAGACTGAAGATCTAAAGGTCCCTGGTCCGATCCCGGGTTTCAGCACGCTGTTTTTAAGTATGAGTGATTTGAGATAAAGTTCTTTCTCCATATGCATTTAGCAAGATTTTCATTCTTTGTGACGTGCAGATATACCTGAAAAAAACAGTTTTAAGTATCTCTTTTCAGAACAGTCACTAATGCGAGATGAAAATGAAAGTAGTTATACTGAAAAATTAAGTTGAAGTCGAAGTAGTATGGAGGAAATCGGAGAAAAAATCTGAGAAATATCAACATAAAGTGCTAAGGATCTTTAAGATTTTGTGTATCTTGAGGATTATTTTATGAGATTTTCCACCTCCCTCTTCTTACTGATAGTGCAGGAGAGAACAACATGATTGTGACAGACAGGATTGAGGATCCAGAGGGTTCTCATTGGCTTTGTCCTTGGACTAATCTGGTTTGTGGAAATGTCTGAATTGTGACAGAGGGACATAGTGAAAATGAAAAAAAAACAAAACATGATTGTAATGTAACAGAAACCTGTCAGAAGTGGGATTCGAACCCACGCCTCAAGTAGAGACTGCGACCTGAACGCAGCGCCTTGGACCGCTCGGCCATCCTGACAAGCACAACTGTGGAAAATTCACACTTTCTAAAAACAAACACATTTTTTGTTTGGCCCCAAAAAAAGGCAAATTTTGAACTGAAAATGTATTAACGCCTTTGAGTTTGCCTTGCAATGCTGTAGCTTTAATTTTGTAGGTTGCTGAAATAGCTCAGTTGGGAGAGCGTTAGACTGAAGATCTAAAGGTCCCTGGTCCGATCCCGGGTTTCAGCACGCTGTTTTTAAGTATGAGTGATTTGAGATAAAGTTCTTTCTCCATATGCATTTAGCAAGATTTTCATTCTTTGTGAAGTGCAGATATACGTGAAAAAAACAGTTTTAAGTATCTCTTTTCAGAACAGTCACTAATGCGAGAAGAAAATGAAAGTAGTTATACTGAAAAATTAAGTTGAAGTCGAAGTAGTATGGAGGAAATCGGAAAAAAAATCTGAGAAATATCAACATAAAGTGCTAAGGATCTTTAAGATTTTGTGTATCTTGAGGTTTATTTTATGAGATTTTCCACCTCCCTCTTCTTACTGATAGTGCAGCAGAGAACAACATGATTGTGACAGACAGGATTGAGGATCCATAGGGTTCTCATTGGCTTTGTCCTTGGACTAATCTGGTTTGTGGAAATGTCTGAATTGTGACAGAGGGACATAGTGAAAATGAAAAAAAAGAAAACATGATTGTAATGTAACAGAAACCTGTCAGAAGTGGGATTCGAACCCACGCCTCAAGTAGAGACTGCGACCTGAACGCAGCGCCTTGGACCGCTCGGCCATCCTGACAAGCACAACTGTGGAAAATTCACACTTTCTAAAAACAAACACATTTTTTGTTTGGCCCCAAAAAAAGGCAAATTTTGAACTGAAAATTTATTAACGCCTTTGAGTTTGCCTTGCAATGCTGTAGCTTTAACTTTGTAGGTTGCTGAAACAGCTAAGTTGGGAGAGCGTTAGACTGAAGATCTGAAGGTCCCTGGTCCGATCCCGGGTTTCAGCACGCTGTTTTTAAGTATGAGTGATTTGAGATAAAGTTCTTTCTCCATATGCATTTAGCAAGATTTTCATTCTTTGTGAAGTGCAGATATACCTGAAAAAAACAGTTTTAAGTATCTCTTTTCAGAACAGTTACTAATGCGAGAAGAAAATGAAAGTAGTTATACTGAAAAATTAAGTTGAAGTCGAAGTAGTATGGAGGAAATCAGAAAAAAAATCTGAGAAATATCAACATAAAGTGCTAAGGATCTTTAAGATTTTGTGTATCTTGAGGTTTATTTTATGAGATTTTTCACCTCCCTCTTCTTACTGATAGTGCAGCAGAGAACAACATGATTGTGACAGACAGGATTGAGGATCCAGAGGGTTCTCATTGGCTTTGTCCTTGGACTAATTTGGTTTGTGGAAATGTCTGAATTGTGACAGAGGGACATAGTGAAAATGAAAAAAATAAAAAAACATGATTGTAATGTAACAGAAACTTGTCAGAAGTGGGATTCGAACCCACGCCTCAAGTAGAGACTGCGACCTGAACGCAGCGCCTTGGACCGCTCGGCCATCCTGACAAGCACAACTGTGGAAAATTCACACTTTCTAAAAACAAACACATTTTTTGTTTGGCCCCAAAAAAATGCAAATTTTGAACTGAAAATGTATTAACGCCTTTGAGTTTGCCTTGCAATGCTGTAGCTTTAACTTTGTAGGTTGCTGAAATAGCTCAGTTGGGAGAGCGTTAGACTGAAGATCTAAAGGTCCCTGTTCCGATCCCGGGTTTCAGCACGCTGTTTTTAAGTATGAGTGATTTGAGATAAAGTTCTTTCTCCATATGCATTTAGCAAGATTTTCATTCTTTGTGAAGTGCAGATATACCTGAAAAAAACAGTTTTAAGTATCTCTTTTCAGAACAGTCACTAATACGAGAAGAAAATGAAAGTAGTTATACTGAAAAATTAAGTTGAAGTCGAAGTAGTATGGAGGAAATCGGAAAAAAAATCTGAGAAATATCAACATAAAGTGCTAAGGATCTTTAAGATTTTGTGTATCTTGAGGTTTATTTTATGAGATTTTCCACCTCCCTCTTCTTACTGATAGTGCAGCAGAGAACAACATGATTGTGACAGACAGGATTGAGGATCCAGAGGGTTCTCATTGGCTTTGTCCTTGGACTAATTTGGTTTGTGGAAATGTCTGAATTGTGACAGAGGGACATAGTGAAAATGAAAAAAATAAAAAAACATGATTGTAATGTAACAGAAACTTGTCAGAAGTGGGATTCGAACCCACGCCTCAAGTAGAGACTGCGACCTGAACGCAGCGCCTTGGACCGCTCGGCCATCCTGACAAGCACAACTGTGGAAAATTCACACTTTCTAAAAACAAACACATTTTTTGTTTGGCCCCAAAAAAATGCAAATTTTGAACTGAAAATGTATTAACGCCTTTGAGTTTGCCTTGCAATGCTGTAGCTTTAACTTTGTAGGTTGCTGAAAAAGCTCAGTTGGGAGAGCGTTAGACTGAAGATCTAAAGGTCCCTGTTCCGATCCCGGGTTTCAGCGCGCTGTTTTTAAGTATGAGTGATTTGAGATAAAGTTCTTTCTCCATATGCATTTAGCAAGATTTTCATTCTTTGTGAAGTGCAGATATACCTGAAAAAAACAGTTTTAAGTATCTCTTTTCAGAACAGTCACTAATGCGAGAAGAAAATGAAAGTAGTTATACTGAAAAATTAAGTTGAAGTCGAAGTAGTATGGAGGAAATCGGAAAAAAAATCTGAGAAATATCAACATAAAGTGCTAAGGATCTTTAAGATTTTGTGTATCTTGAGGTTTATTTTATGAGATTTTCCACCTCCCTCTTCTTACTGATAGTGCAGCAGAGAACAACATGATTGTGACAGACAGGATTGAGGATCCAGAGGGTTCTCATTGGCTTTGTCCTTCGACTAATCTGGTTTGTGGAAATGTCTGAATTGTGACAGAGGGACATAGTGAAAATGAAAAAAAAAAAAAACATAATTGTAATGTAACAGAAACTTGTCAGAAGTGGGATTTGAACCCACGCCTCATGTAGAGACTGCGACCTGAACGCAGCGCCTTGGACCGCTCGGCCATCCTGACAAGCACAACTGTGGAAAATTCACACTTTCTAAAAACAAACACATTTTTTGTTTGGCCCCAAAAAAATGCAAATTTTGAACTGAAAATTTATTAACGCCTTTGAGTTTGCCTTGCAATGCTGTAGCTTTACCTTTGTAGGTTGCTGAAATAGCTCAGTTGGGAGAGCGTTAGACTGAAGATCTAAAGGTCCCTGGTCCGATCCCGGGTTTCAGCACGCTGTTTTTAAGTATGAGTGATTTGAGATAAAGTTCTTTCTCCATATGCATTTAGCAAGATTTTCATTCTTTGTGAAGTGCAGATATACCTGAAAAAAACAGTTTTAAGTATCTCTTTTTTCCGAACAGTCACTAATGCGAGAAGAAAATGAAAGTAGTTATACTGAAAAATTAAGTTGAAGTCGAAGTAGTATGGAGGAAATCGGAGAAAAAATCTGAGAAATATCAACATAAAGTGCTAAGGATCTTTAAGATTTTGTGTATCTTGAGGTTTATTTTATGAGATTTTCCACCTCCCTCTTCTTACTGATAGTGCAGCAGAGAACAACATGATTGTGACAGACAGGATTGAGGATCCATAGGGTTCTCATTGGCTTTGTCCTTGGACTAATCTGGTTTGTGGAAATGTCTGAATTGTGACAGAGGGACATAGTGAAAATGAAAAAAAAAAAAAACATGATTGTAATGTAACAGAAACCTGTCAGAAGTGGGGTTCGAACCCACACCTCAAGTAGAGACTGCGACCTAAACGCAGCGCCTTGGACCGCTCGGCCATCCTGACAAGCACAACTGTGGAAAATTCACACTTTCTAAAAACAAACACATTTTTTGTTTGGCGCCAAAAAAGGGCAAATTTTGAACTGAAAATTTATTAACGCCTTTGAGTTTGCCTTGCAATGCTGTAGCTTTAACTTTGTAGGTTGCTGAAATAGCTCAGTTGGGAGAGCGTTAGACTGAAGATCTAAAGGTCCCTGGTCCGATCCCGGGTTTCAGCATGCTGTTTTTAAGTATGAGTGATTTGAGATAAAGTTCTTTCTCCATATGCATTTAGCAAGATTTTCATTCTTTGTGAAGTGCAGATATACCTGAAAAAAACAGTTTTAAGTATCTCTTTTCAGAAGAGTCACTAATGCGAGAAGAAAATGAAAGTAGTTATACTGAAAAATTAAGTTGAAGTCGAAGTAGTATGGAGGAAATCAGAAAAAAAATCTGAGAAATATCAACATAAAGTGCTAAGGATCTTTAAGATTTTGTGTATCTTGAGGTTTATTTTATGAGATTTTTCACCTCCCTCTTCTTACTGATAGTGCAGCAGAGAACAACATGATTGTGACAGATAGGATTGAGGATCCAGAGGGTTCTCATTGGCTTTGTCCTTGGACTAATCTGGTTTGTGGAAATGTCTGAATTGTGACAGAGGGACATAGTGAAAATGAAAAAAAAATGATTGTAATGTAACAGAAACCTGTCAGAAGTGGGATTAGACCCACGCCTCAAGTAGAGACTGCGACTTGAACGCAGCGCCTTGGACCGCTCGGCCATCCTGACAAGCACAACTGTGGAAAATTCACACTTTCTAAAAACAAACACATTTTTTGTTTGGCCCCAAAAAAATGCAAATTTTGAACTGAAAATGTATTAATGCCTTTGAGTTTGCCTTGCAATGCTGTAGCTTTATCTTTGTAGGTTGCTGAAATAGCTCAGTTGGGAGAGTGTTAGACTAAAGGTCCCTGGTCCGATCCCGGGTTTCAGCACGCTGTTTTTAAGTATGAGTGATTTGAGATAAAGTTCTGTCTCCATATGCATTTAGCAAGATTTTCATTCTTTGTGAAGTGCAGATATACCTGAAAAAAACAGTTTTAAGTATCTCTTTTCAGAACAGTCACTAATGCGAGAAGAAAATGAAAGTAGTTATACTGAAAAATTAAGTTGAAGTCGAAGTAGTATGGAGGAAATCGGAGAAATATCAACATAAAGTGCTAAGGATCTTTAAGATTTTGTGTATCTTGAGGTTTATTTTATGAGATTTTCCACCTCCCTCTTCTTATTGATAGTGCAGCAGAGAACAACATGATTGTGACAGACAGGATTGAGGATCCAGAGGGTTCTCATTGGCTTTGTCCTTGGACTAATCTGGTTTGTGGAAATGTCTGAATTGTGACAGAGGGACATAGTGAAAATGAAAAAAAAAAACATGATTGTAATGTAACAGAAACCTGTCAGAAGTGGGATTAGACCCACGCCTCAAGTAGAGACTGCGACTTGAACGCAGCGCCTTGGACCGCTCGGCCATCCTGACAAGCACAACTGTGGAAAATTCACACTTTCTAAAAACAAACACATTTTTTGTTTGGCCCCAAAAAAATGCAAATTTTGAACTGAAAATTTATTAACGCCTTTGAGTTTGCCTTGCAATGCTGTAGCTTTATCTTTGTAGGTTGCTGAAATAGCTCAGTTGGGAGAGCGTTAGACTGAAGATCTAAAGGTCCCTGGTCCGATCCCGGGTTTCAGCACGCTGTTTTTAAGTATGAGTGATTTGAGATAAAGTTCTTTCTCCATATGCATTTAGCAAGATTTTCATTCTTTGTGAAGTGCAGATATACCTGAAAAAAACAGTTTTAAGTATCTCTTTTCAGAACAGTCACTAATGCGAGAAGAAAATGAAAGTAGTTATACTGAAAAATTAAGTTGAAGTCGAAGTAGTATGGAGGAAATCGGAGAAAAAATCTGAGAAATATCAACATAAAGTGCTAAGGATCTTTAAGATTTTGTGTATCTTGAGGTTTATTTTATGAGATTTTCCACCTCCCTCTTCTTACTGATAGTGCAGCAGAGAACAACATGATTGTGACAGACAGGATTGAGGATCCATAGGGTTCTCATTGGCTTTGTCCTTGGACTAATCTGGTTTGTGGAAATGTCTGAATTGTGACAGAGGGACATAGTGAAAATGAAAAAAAACAAAACATGATTGTAATGTAACAGAAACCTGTCAGAAGTGGGGTTCGAACCCACACCTCAAGTAGAGACTGCGACCTGAACGCAGCGCCTTGGACCGCTCGGCCATCCTGACAAGCACAACTGTGGAAAATTCACACTTTCTAAAAACAAACACATTTTTTGTTTGGCGCCAAAAAAAGGCAAATTTTGAACTGAAAATTTATTAACGCCTTTGAGTTTGCCTTGCAATGCTGTAGCTTTAACTTTGTAGGTTGCTGAAATAGCTCAGTTGGGAGAGCGTTAGACTGAAGATCTAAAGGTCCCTGGTCCGATCCCGGGTTTCAGCATGCTGTTTTTAAGTATGAGTGATTTGAGATAAAGTTCTTTCTCCATATGCATTTAGCAAGATTTTCATTCTTTGTGAAGTGCAGATATACCTGAAAAAAACAGTTTTAAGTATCTCTTTTCAGAACAGTCACTAATGCGAGAAGAAAATGAAAGTAGTTATACTGAAAAATTAAGTTGAAGTCGAAGTAGTATGGAGGAAATCGGAGAAAAAATCGGAGAAATATCAACATAAAGTGCTAAGGATCTTTAAGATTTTGTGTATCTTGAGGTTTATTTTATGAGATTTTCCACCTCCCTCTTCTTATTGATAGTGCAGCAGAGAACAACATGATTGTGACAGACAGGATTGAGGATCCAGAGGGTTCTCATTGGCTTTGTCCTTGGACTAATCTGGTTTGTGGAAATGTCTGAATTGTGACAGAGGGACATAGTGAAAATGAAAAAAAACAAAACATGATTGTAATGTAACAGAAACCTGTCAGAAGTGGGATTCAAACCCACGCCTCAAGTAGAGACTGCGACCTGAACGCAGCGCCTTGGACCGCTCGGCCATCCTGACAAGCACAACTGTGGAAAATTCACACTTTCTAAAAACAAACACATTTTTTGTTTGGCCCCAAAAAAAGGCAAATTTTGAACTGAAAATTTATTAACGCCTTTGAGTTTGCCTTGCAATGCTGTAGCTTTAACTTTGTAGGTTGCTGAAATAGCTCAGTTGGGAGAGCGTTAGACTGAAGATGTAAAGGTCCCTGGTCCGATCCCGGGTTTTAGCACGCTGTTTTTAAGTATGAGTGATTTGAGATAAAGTTCTTTCTCCATATGCATTTAGCAAGATTTTCATTCTTTGTGAAGTGCAGATATACCTGAAAAAAACAGTTTTAAGTATCTCTTTTCAGAACAGTCACTAATGCGAGAAGAAAATGAAAGTAGTTATACTGAAAAATTAAGTTGAAGTCGAAGTAGTATGGAGGAAATCAGAAAAAAAATCTGAGAAATATCAACATAAAGTGCTAAGGATCTTTAAGATTTTGTGTATCTTGAGGTTTATTTTATGAGATTTTTCACCTCCCTCTTCTTACTGATAGTGCAGCAGAGAACAACATGATTGTGACAGACAGGATTGAGGATCCAGAGGGTTCTCATTGGCTTTGTCCTTGGACTAATCTGGTTTGTGGAAATGTCTGAATTGTGACAGAGGGACATAGTGAAAATGAAAAAAAAAACATGATTGTAATGTAACAGAAACCTGTCAGAAGTGGGATTAGACCCACGCCTCAAGTAGAGACTGCGACTTGAACGCAGCGCCTTGGACCGCTCGGCCATCCTGACAAGCACAACTGTGGAAAATTCACACTTTCTAAAAACAAACACATTTTTTGTTTGGCCCCAAAAAAATGCAAATTTTGAACTGAAAATGTATTAACGCCTTTGAGTTTGCCTTGCAATGCTGTAGCTTTATCTTTGTAGGTTGCTGAAATAGCTCAGTTGGGAGAGCGTTAGACTAAAGGTCCCTGGTCCGATCCCGGGTTTCAGCACGCTGTTTTTAAGTATGAGTGATTTGAGATAAAGTTCTTTCTCCATATGCATTTAGCAAGATTTTCAATCTTTGTGAAGTGCAGATATACCTGAAAAAAACAGTTTTAAGTATCTCTTTTCAGAACAGTCACTAATGCGAGAAGAAAATGAAAGTAGTTATACTGAAAAATTAAGTTGAAGTCGAAGTAGTATGGAGGAAATCGGAGAAAAAATCTGAGAAATATCAACATAAAGTGCTAAGGATCTTTAAGATTTTGTGTATCTTGAGGTTTATTTTATGAGATTTTCTACCTCCCTCTTCTTACTGATAGTGCAGCAGAGAACAACATGATTGTGACAGACAGGATTGAGGATCCAGAGGGTTCTCATTGGCTTTGTCCTTGGACTAATCTGGTTTGTGGAAATGTCTGAATTGTGACAGAGGGACATAGTGAAAATGAAAAAAAAACAAAACATGATTGTAATGTAACAGAAACCTGTCAGAAGTGGGATTCGAACCAACACCTCAAGTAGAGACTGCGACCTGAACGCAGCGCCTTGGACCGCTCGGCCATCCTGACAAGCACAACTGTGGAAAATTCACACTTTCTAAAAACAAACACATTTTTTGTTTGGCCCCAAAAAAAGGCAAATTTTGAACTGAAAATTTATTAACGCCTTTGAGTTTGCCTTGCAATGCTGTAGCTTTAACTTTGTAGGTTGCTGAAATAGCTCAGTTGGGAGAGCGTTAGACTGAAGATCTAAAGGTCCCTGGTCCGATCCCGGGTTTCCGCACACGGTTTTTAAATATGAGTGATTTGAGATAAAGTTCTTTCTCCATATGCATTTAGCAAGATTTTCATTCTTTGTGAAGTGCAGATATACCTGAAAAAAACAGTTTTAAGTATCTCTTTTCAGAACAGTCACTAATGCGAGAAGAAAATGAAAGTAGTTATACTGAAAAATTAAGTTGAAGTCGAAGTAGTATGGAGGAAATCGGAGAAAAAATCTGAGAAATATCAACATAAAGTGCTAAGGATCTTTAAGATTTTGTGTATCTTGAGGTTTATTTTATGAGATTTTCCACCTCCCTCTTCTTATTGATAGTGCAGCAGAGAACAACATGATTGTGACAGACAGGATTGAGGATCCATAGGGTTCTCATTGGCTTTGTCCTTGGACTAATCTGGTTTGTGGAAATGTCTGAATTGTGACAGAGGGACATAGTGAAAATGAAAAAAAAACAAAACATGATTGTAATGTAACAGAAACCTGTCAGAAGTGGGGGTCGAACCCACACCTCAAGTAGAGACTGCGACCTGAACGCAGCGCCTTGGACCGCTCGGCCATCCTGACAAGCACAACTGTGGAAAATTCACACTTTCTAAAAACAAACACATTTTTTGTTTGGCGCCAAAAAAAGGCAAATTTTGAACTGAAAATTTATTAACGCCTTTGAGTTTGCCTTGCAATGCTGTAGCTTTAACTTTGTAGGTTGCTGAAATAGCTCAGTTGGGAGAGCGTTAGACTGAAGATCTAAAGGTCCCTGGTCCGATCCCGGGTTTCAGCATGCTGTTTTTAAGTATGAGTGATTTGAGATAAAGTTCTTTCTCCATATGCATTTAGCAAGATTTTCATTCTTTGTGAAGTGCAGATATACCTGAAAAAAACAGTTTTAAGTATCTCTTTTCAGAACAGTCACTAATGCGAGAAGAAAATGAAAGTAGTTATACTGAAAAATTAAGTTGAAGTCGAAGTAGTATGGAGGAAATCGGAGAAAAAATCGGAGAAATATCAACATAAAGTGCTAAGGATCTTTAAGATTTTGTGTATCTTGAGGTTTATTTTATGAGATTTTCCACCTCCCTCTTCTTATTGATAGTGCAGCAGAGAACAACATGATTGTGACAGACAGGATTGAGGATCCAGAGGGTTCTCATTGGCTTTGTCCTTGGACTAATCTGGTTTGTGGAAATGTCTGAATTGTGACAGAGGGACATAGTGAAAATGAAAAAAACAAAACATGATTGTAATGTAACAGAAACCTGTCAGAAGTGGGATTCAAACCCACGCCTCAAGTAGAGACTGCGACCTGAACGCAGCGCCTTGGACCGCTCGGCCATCCTGACAAGCACAACTGTGGAAAATTCACACTTTCTAAAAACAAACACATTTTTTGTTTGGCCCCAAAAAAAGGCAAATTTTGAACTGAAAATGTATTAACGCCTTTGAGTTTGCCTTGCAATGCTGTAGCTTTATCTTTGTAGGTTGCTGAAATAGCTCAGTTGGGAGAGCGTTAGACTAAAGGTCCCTGGTCCGATCCCGGGTTTCAGCACGCTGTTTTTAAGTATGAGTGATTTGAGATAAAGTTCTTTCTCCATATGCATTTAGCAAGATTTTCAATCTTTATGAAGTGCAGATATACCTGAAAAAAACAGTTTTAAGTATCTCTTTTCAGAACAGTCACTAATGCGAGAAGAAAATGAAAGTAGTTATACTGAAAAATTAAGTTGAAGTCGAAGTAGTATGGAGGAAATCGGAGAAAAAATCTGAGAAATATCAACATAAAGTGCTAAGGATCTTTAAGATTTTGTGTATCTTGAGGTTTATTTTATGAGATTTTCTACCTCCCTCTTCTTACTGATAGTGCAGCAGAGAACAACATGATTGTGACAGACAGGATTGAAGATCCAGAGGGTTCTCATTGGCTTTGTCCTTGGACTAATCTGGTTTGTGGAAATGTCTGAATTGTGACAGAGGGACATAGTGAAAATGAAAAAAATACAAAACATGATTGTAATGTAACAGAAACCTGTCAGAAGTGGGATTCGAACCAACACCTCAAGTAGAGACTGCGACCTGAACGCAGCGCCCTGGACCGCTCAGCCATCCTGACAAGCACAACTGTGGAAAATTCACACTTTCTAAAAACAAACACATTTTTTGTTTGGCCCCAAAAAAAGGCAAATTTTGAACTGAAAATGTATTAACGCCTTTGAGTTTGCCTTGCAATGCTGTAGCTTTAACTTTGTAGGTTGCTGAAATAGCTCAGTTGGGAGAGCGTTAGACTGAAGATCTAAAGGTCCCTGGTCCGATCCCGGGTTTCAGCACGCTGTTTTTAAGTATGAGTGATTTGAGATAAAGTTCTTTCTCCATATGCATTTAGCAAGATTTTCATTCTTTGTGACGTGCAGATATACCTGAAAAAAACAGTTTTAAGTATCTCTTTTCAGAACAGTCACTAATGCGAGAAGAAAATGAAAGTAGTTATACTGAAAAATTAAGTTGAAGTCGAAGTAGTATGGAGGAAATCGGAGAAAAAATCGGAGAAATATCAACATAAAGTGCTAAGGATCTTTAAGATTTTGTGTATCTTGAGGTTTATTTTATGAGATTTTCCACCTCCCTCTTCTTACTGATAGTGCAGCAGAGAACAACATGATTGTGACAGACAGGATTGAGGATCCAGAGGGTTCTCATTGGCTTTGTCCTTGGACTAATCTGGTTTGTGGAAATGTCTGAATTGTGACAGAGGGACATAGTGAAAATGAAAAAAAAACAAAACATGATTGTAATGTAACAGAAACCTGTCAGAAGTGTGATTCGAACCCACACCTCAAGTAGAGACTGCGACCTGAACGCAGCGCCTTGGACCGCTCGGCCATCCTGACAAGCACAACTGTGGAAAATTCACACTTTCTAAAAACAAACACATTTTTTGTTTGGCCCCAAAAAAAGGCAAATTTTGAACTGAAAATGTATTAACGCCTTTGAGTTTGCCTTGCAATGCTGTAGCTTTAACTTTGTAGGTTGCTGAAATAGCTCAGTTGGGAGAGCGTTAGACTGAAGATCTAAAGGTCCCTGGTCCGATCCCGGGTTTCAGCACGCTGTTTTTAAGTATGAGTGATTTGAGATAAAGTTCTTTCTCCATATGCATTTAGCAAGATTTTCATTCTTTGTGACGTGCAGATATACCTGAAAAAAACAGTTTTAAGTATCTCTTTTCAGAACAGTCACTAATGCGAGAAGAAAATGAAAGTAGTTATACTGAAAAATTAAGTTGAAGTCGAAGTAGTATGGAGGAAATCGGAGAAAAAATCTGAGAAATATCAACATAAAGTGCTAAGGATCTTTAAGATTTTGTGTATCTTGAGGTTTATTTTATGAGATTTTCCACCTCCCTCTTCTTATTGATAGTGCAGCAGAGAACAACATGATTGTGACAGACAGGATTGAGGATCCAGAGGGTTCTCATTGGCTTTGTCCTTGGACTAATCTGGTTTGTGGAAATGTCTGAATTGTGACAGAGGGACATAGTGAAAATGAAAAAAAACAAAACATGATTGTAATGTAACAGAAACCTGTCAGAAGTGGGATTCAAACCCACGCCTCAAGTAGAGACTGCGACCTGAACGCAGCGCCTTGGACCGCTCGGCCATCCTGACAAGCACAACTGTGGAAAATTCACACTTTCTAAAAACAAACACATTTTTTGTTTGGCCCCAAAAAAAGGCAAATTTTGAACTGAAAATTTATTAACGCCTTTGAGTTTGCCTTGCAATGCTGTAGCTTTAACTTTGTAGGTTGCTGAAATAGCTCAGTTGGGAGAGCGATAGACTGAAGATGTAAAGGTCCCTGGTCCGATCCCGGGTTTTAGCACGCTGTTTTTAAGTATGAGTGATTTGAGATAAAGTTCTTTCTCCATATGCATTTAGCAAGATTTTCATTCTTTGTGAAGTGCAGATATACCTGAAAAAAACAGTTTTAAGTATCTCTTTTCAGAACAGTCACTAATGCGAGAAGAAAATGAAAGTAGTTATACTGAAAAATTAAGATGAAGTCGAAGTAGTATGGAGGAAATCAGAAAAAAAATCTGAGAAATATCAACATAAAGTGCTAAGGATCTTTAAGATTTTGTGTATCTTGAGGTTTATTTTATGAGATTTTTCACCTCCCTCTTCTTACTGATAGTGCAGCAGAGAACAACATGATTGTGACAGACAGGATTGAGGATCCAGAGGGTTCTCATTGGCTTTGTCCTTGGACTAATCTGGTTTGTGGAAATGTCTGAATTGTGACAGAGGGACATAGTGAAAATGAAAAAAAAAAACATGATTGTAATGTAACAGAAACCTGTCAGAAGTGGGATTAGACCCACGCCTCAAGTAGAGACTGCGACTTGAACGCAGCGCCTTGGACCGCTCGGCCATCCTGACAAGCACAACTGTGGAAAATTCACACTTTCTAAAAACAAACACATTTTTTGTTTGGCCCCAAAAAAAGGCAAATTTTGAACTGAAAATTTATTAACGCCTTTGAGTTTGCCTTGCAATGCTGTAGCTTTAACTTTGTAGGTTGCTGAAATAGCTCAGTTGGGGGAGCGTTAGACTGAAGATCTAAAGGTCCCTGGTCCGATCCCGGGTTTCCGCACGCTGTTTTTAAGTATGAGTGATTTGAGATAAAGTTCTTTCTCCATATGCATTTAGCAAGATTTTCATTCTTTGTGAAGTGCAGATATACCTGAAAAAAACAGTTTTAAGTATCTCTTTTCAGAACAGTCACTAATGCGAGAAGAAAATGAAAGTAGTTATACTGAAAAATTAAGTTGAAGTCGAAGTAGTATGGAGGAAATCGGAGAAAAAATCGGAGAAATATCAACATAAAGTGCTAAGGATCTTTAAGATTTTGTGTATCTTGAGGTTTATTTTATGAGATTTTCCACCTCCCTCTTCTTATTGATAGTGCAGCAGAGAACAACATGATTGTGACAGACAGGATTGAGGATCCAGAGGGTTCTCATTGGCTTTGTCCTTGGACTAATCTGGTTTGTGGAAATGTCTGAATTGTGACAGAGGGACATAGTGAAAATGAAAAAAAACAAAACATGATTGTAATGTAACAGAAACCTGTCAGAAGTGGGATTCAAACCCACGCCTCAAGTAGAGACCGCTCGGCCATCCTGACAAGCACAACTGTGTAAAATTCACACTTTCTAAAAACAAACACATTTTTTGTTTGGCCCCAAAAAAATGCAAATTTTGAACTGAAAATGTATTAACGCCTTTGAGTTTGCCTTGCAATGCTGTAGCTTTAACTTTGTAGGTTGCTGAAATAGCTCAGTTGGGAGAGCGTTAGACTGAAGATGTAAAGGTCCCTGGTCCGATCCCGGGTTTTAGCACGCTGTTTTTAAGTATGAGTGATTTGAGATAAAGTTCTTTCTCCATATGCATTTAGCAAGATTTTCAATCTTTGTGAAGTGCAGATATACCTGAAAAAAACAGTTTTAAGTATCTCTTTTCAGAACAGTCACTAATGCGAGAAGAAAATGAAAGTAGTTATACTGAAAAATTAAGTTGAAGTCGAAGTAGTATGGAGGAAATCTGAGAAAAAATCTGAGAAATATCAACATAAAGTGCTAAGGATCTTTAAGATTTTGTGTATCTTGAGGTTTATTTTATGAGATTTTCCACCTCCCTCTTCTTACTGATAGTGCAGCAGAGAACAACATGATTGTGACAGACAGGATTGAGGATCCAGAGGGTTCTCATTGGCTTTGTCCTTGGACTAATCTGGTTTGTGGAAATGTCTGAATTGTGACAGAGGGACATAGTGAAAATGAAAAAAAAACAAAACATGATTGTAATGTAACAGAAACCTGTCAGAAGTGGGATTCGAACCAACACCTCAAGTAGAGACTGCGACCTGAACGCAGCGCCTTGGACCGCTCGGCCATCCTGACAAGCACAACTGTGGAAAATTCACACTTTCTAAAAACAAACACATTTTTTGTTTGGCCCCAAAAAAAGGCAAATTTTGAACTGAAAATTTATTAACGCCTTTGAGTTTGCCTTGCAATGCTGTAGCTTTAACTTTGTAGGTTGCTGAAATAGCTCAGTTGGGAGAGCGTTAGACTGAAGATCTAAAGGTCCCTGGTCCGATCCCGGGTTTCCGCACGCTGTTTTTAAGTATGAGTGATTTGAGATAAAGTTCTTTCTCCATATGCATTTAGCAAGATTTTCATTCTTTGTGAAGTGCAGATATACCTGAAAAAAACAGTTTTAAGTATCTCTTTTCAGAACAGTCACTAATGCGAGAAGAAAATGAAAGTAGTTATACTGAAAAATTAAGTTGAAGTCGAAGTAGTATGGAGGAAATCGGAGAAAAAATCGGAGAAATATCAACATAAAGTGCTAAGGATCTTTAAGATTTTGTGTATCTTGAGGTTTATTTTATGAGATTTTCCACCTCCCTCTTCTTATTGATAGTGCAGCAGAGAACAACATGATTGTGACAGACAGGATTGAGGATCCAGAGGGTTCTCATTGGCTTTGTCCTTGGACTAATCTGGTTTGTGGAAATGTCTGAATTGTGACAGAGGGACATAGTGAAAATGAAAAAAAACAAAACATGATTGTAATGTAACAGAAACCTGTCAGAAGTGGGATTCAAACCCACGCCTCAAGTAGAGACTGCGACCTGAACGCAGCGCCTTGGACCGCTCGGCCATCCTGACAAGCACAACTGTGGAAAATTCACACTTTCTAAAAACAAACACATTTTTTGTTTGGCCCCAAAAAAAGGCAAATTTTGAACTGAAAATTTATTAACGCCTTTGAGTTTGCCTTGCAATGCTGTAGCTTTAACGTTGTAGGTTGCTGAAATAGCTCAGTTGGGAGAGCGTTAGACTGAAGATGTAAAGGTCCCTGGTCCGATCCCGGGTTTTAGCACGCTGTTTTTAAGTATGAGTGATTTGAGATAAAGTTCTTTCTCCATATGCATTTAGCAAGATTTTCATTCTTTGTGAAGTGCAGATATACCTGAAAAAAACAGTTTTAAGTATCTCTTTTCAGAACAGTCACTAATGCGAGAAGAAAATGAAAGTAGTTATACTGAAAAATTAAGTTGAAGTCGAAGTAGTATGGAGGAAATCAGAAAAAAAATCTGAGAAATATCAACATAAAGTGCTAAGGATCTTTAAGATTTTGTGTATCTTGAGGTTTATTTTATGAGATTTTTCACCTCCCTCTTCTTACTGATAGTGCAGCAGAGAACAACATGATTGTGACAGACAGGATTGAGGATCCAGAGGGTTCTCATTGGCTTTGTCCTTGGACTAATCTGGTTTGTGGAAATGTCTGAATTGTGACAGAGGGACATAGTGAAAATGAAAAAAAAAACATGATTGTAATGTAACAGAAACCTGTCAGAAGTGGGATTAGACCCACGCCTCAAGTAGAGACTGCGACTTGAACGCAGCGCCTTGGACCGCTCGGCCATCCTGACAAGCACAACTGTGGAAAATTCACACTTTCTAAAAACAAACACATTTTTTGTTTGGCCCCAAAAAAATGCAAATTTTGAACTGAAAATGTATTAACGCCTTTGAGTTTGCCTTGCAATGCTGTAGCTTTATCTTTGTAGGTTGCTGAAATAGCTCAGTTGGGAGAGCGTTAGACTATAGGTCCCTGGTCCGATCCCGGGTTTCAGCACGCTGTTTTTAAGTATGAGTGATTTGAGATAAAGTTCTTTCTCCATATGCATTTAGCAAGATTTTCAATCTTTGTGAAGTGCAGATATACCTGAAAAAAACAGTTTTAAGTATCTCTTTTCAGAACAGTCACTAATGCGAGAAGAAAATGAAAGTAGTTATACTGAAAAATTAAGTTGAAGTCGAAGTAGTATGGAGGAAATCGGAGAAAAAATCTGAGAAATATCAACATAAAGTGCTAAGGATCTTTAAGATTTTGTGTATCTTGAGGTTTATTTTATGAGATTTTCTACCTCCCTCTTCTTACTGATAGTGCAGCAGAGAACAACATGATTGTGACAGACAGGATTGAGGATCCAGAGGGTTCTCATTGGCTTTGTCCTTGGACTAATCTGGTTTGTGGAAATGTCTGAATTGTGACAGAGGGACATAGTGAAAATGAAAAAAAAACAAAACATGATTGTAATGTAACAGAAACCTGTCAGAAGTGGGATTCGAACCAACACCTCAAGTAGAGACTGCAACCTGAACGCAGCGCCTTGGACCGCTCGGCCATCCTGACAAGCACAACTGTGGAAAATTCACACTTTCTAAAAACAAACACATTTTTTGTTTGGCCCCAAAAAAAGGCAAATTTTGAACTGAAAATTTATTAACGCCTTTGAGTTTGCCTTGCAATGCTGTAGCTTTAACTTTGTAGGTTGCTGAAATAGCTCAGTTGGGAGAGCGTTAGACTGAAGATCTAAAGGTCCCTGGTCCGATCCCGGGTTTCCGCACACGGTTTTTAAGTATGAGTGATTTGAGATAAAGTTCTTTCTCCATATGCATTTAGCAAGATTTTCATTCTTTGTGAAGTGCAGATATACCTGAAAAAAACAGTTTTAAGTATCTCTTTTCAGAACAGTCACTAATGCGAGAAGAAAATGAAAGTAGTTATACTGAAAAATTAAGTTGAAGTCGAAGTAGTATGGAGGAAATCGGAGAAAAAATCGGAGAAATATCAACATAAAGTGCTAAGGATCTTTAAGATTTTGTGTATCTTGAGGTTTATTTTATGAGATTTTCCACCTCCCTCTTCTTATTGATAGTGCAGCAGAGAACAACATGATTGTGACAGACAGGATTGAGGATCCAGAGGGTTCTCATTGGCTTTGTCCTTGGGCTAATCTGGTTTGTGGAAATGTCTGAATTGTGACAGAGGGACATAGTGAAAATGAAAAAAAACAAAACATGATTGTAATGTAACAGAAACCTGTCAGAAGTGGGATTCAAACCCACGCCTCAAGTAGAGACCGCTCGGCCATCCTGACAAGCACAACTGTGTAAAATTCACACTTTCTAAAAACAAACACATTTTTTGTTTGGCCCCAAAAAAATGCAAATTTTGAACTGAAAATGTATTAACGCCTTTGAGTTTGCCTTGCAATGCTGTAGCTTTAACTTTGTAGGTTGCTGAAATAGCTCTGTTGGGAGAGCGTTAGACTGAAGATGTAAAGGTCCCTGGTCCGATCCCGGGTTTTAGCACGCTGTTTTTAAGTATGAGTGATTTGAGATAAAGTTCTTTCTCCATATGCATTTAGCAAGATTTTCATTCTTTGTGAAGTGCAGATATACCTGAAAAAAACAGTTTTAAGTATCTCTTTTCAGAACAGTCACTAATGCGAGAAGAAAATGAAAGTAGTTATACTGAAAAATTAAGTTGAAGTCGAAGTAGTATGGAGGAAATCAGAAACAAAATGTGAGAAATATCAACATAAAGTGCTAAGGATCTTTAAGATTTTGTGTATCTTGAGGTTTATTTTATGAGATTTTTCACCTTCCTCTTCTTACTGATAGTGCAGCAGAGAACAACATGATTGTGACAGACAGGATTGAGGATCCAGAGGGTTCTCATTGGCTTTGTCCTTGGACTAATCTGGTTTGTGGAAATGTCTGAATTGTGACAGAGGGACATAGTGAAAATGAAAAAAAAAACATGATTGTAATGTAACAGAAACCTGTCAGAAGTGGGATTAGACCCACGCCTCAAGTAGAGACTGCGACTTGAACGCAGCGCCTTGGACCGCTCGGCCATCCTGACAAGCACAACTGTGGAAAATTCACACTTTCTAAAAACAAACACATTTTTTGTTTGGCCCCAAAAAAATGCAAATTTTGAACTGAAAATTTATTAACGCCTTTGAGTTTGCCTTGCAATGCTGTAGCTTTATCTTTGTAGGTTGCTGAAATAGCTCAGTTGGGAGAGCGTTAGACTGAAGATCTAAAGGTCCCTGGTCCGATCCCGGGTTTCAGCATGCTGTTTTTAAGTATGAGTGATTTGAGATAAAGTTCTTTCTCCATATGCATTTAGCTAGATTTTCATTCTTTGTGAAGTGCAGATATACCTGAAAAAAACAGTTTTAAGTATCTCTTTTCAGAACAGTCACTAATGCGAGAAGAAAATGAAAGTAGTTATACTGAAAAATTAAGTTGAAGTCGAAGTAGTATGGAGGAAATCGGAGAAAAAATCTGAGAAATATCAACATAAAGTGCTAAGGATCTTTAAGATTTTGTGTATCTTGAGGTTTATTTTATGAGATTTTCCACCTCCCTCTTCTTACTGATAGTGCAGCAGAGAACAACATGATTGTGACAGACAGGATTGAGGATCCATAGGGTTCTCATTGGCTTTGTCCTTGGACTAATCTGGTTTGTGGAAATGTCTGAATTGTGACAGAGGGACATAGTGAAAATGAAAAAAAAACAAAACATGATTGTAATGTAACAGAAACCTGTCAGAAGTGGGGGTCGAACCCACACCTCAAGTAGAGACTGCGACCTGAACGCAGCGCCTTGGACCGCTCGGCCATCCTGACAAGCACAACTGTGGAAAATTCACACTTTCTAAAAACAAACACATTTTTTGTTTGGCGCCAAAAAAGGCAAATTTTGAACTGAAAATTTATTAACGCCTTTGAGTTTGCCTTGCAATGCTGTAGCTTTAACTTTGTAGGTTGCTGAAATAGCTCAGTTGGGAGAGCGTTAGACTGAAGATCTAAAGGTCCCTGGTCCGATCCCGGGTTTCAGCATGCTGTTTTTAAGTATGAGTGATTTGAGATAAAGTTCTTTCTCCATATGCATTTAGCAAGATTTTCATTCTTTGTGAAGTGCAGATATACCTGAAAAAAACAGTTTTAAGTATCTCTTTTCAGAACAGTCACTAATGCGAGAAGAAAATGAAAGTAGTTATACTGAAAAATTAAGTTGAAGTCGAAGTAGTATGGAGGAAATCGGAGAAAAAATCGGAGAAATATCAACATAAAGTGCTAAGGATCTTTAAGATTTTGTGTATCTTGAGGTTTATTTTATGAGATTTTCCACCTCCCTCTTCTTATTGATAGTGCAGCAGAGAACAACATGATTGTGACAGACAGGATTGAGGATCCAGAGGGTTCTCATTGGCTTTGTCCTTGGACTAATCTGGTTTGTGGAAATGTCTGAATTGTGACAGAGGGACATAGTGAAAATGAAAAAAACAAAACATGATTGTAATGTAACAGAAACCTGTCAGAAGTGGGATTCAAACCCACGCCTCAAGTAGAGACTGCGACCTGAACGCAGCGCCTTGGACCGCTCGGCCATCCTGACAAGCACAACTGTGGAAAATTCACACTTTCTAAAAACAAACACATTTTTTGTTTGGCCCCAAAAAAAGGCAAATTTTGAACTGAAAATGTATTAACGCCTTTGAGTTTGCCTTGCAATGCTGTAGCTTTATCTTTGTAGGTTGCTGAAATAGCTCAGTTGGGAGAGCGTTAGACTAAAGGTCCCTGGTCCGATCCCGGGTTTCAGCACGCTGTTTTTAAGTATGAGTGATTTGAGATAAAGTTCTTTCTCCATATGCATTTAGCAAGATTTTCAATCTTTGTGAAGTGCAGATATACCTGAAAAAAACAGTTTTAAGTATCTCTTTTCAGAACAGTCACTAATGCGAGAAGAAAATGAAAGTAGTTATACTGAAAAATTAAGTTGAAGTCGAAGTAGTATGGAGGAAATCGGAGAAAAAATCTGAGAAATATCAACATAAAGTGCTAAGGATCTTTAAGATTTTGTGTATCTTGAGGTTTATTTTATGAGATTTTCTACCTCCCTCTTCTTACTGATAGTGCAGCAGAGAACAACATGATTGTGACAGACAGGATTGAGGATCCAGAGGGTTCTCATTGGCTTTGTCCTTGGACTAATCTGGTTTGTGGAAATGTCTGAATTGTGACAGAGGGACATAGTGAAAATGAAAAAAATACAAAACATGATTGTAATGTAACAGAAACCTGTCAGAAGTGGGATTCGAACCAACACCTCAAGTAGAGACTGCGACCTGAACGCAGCGCCCTGGACCGCTCAGCCATCCTGACAAGCACAACTGTGGAAAATTCACACTTTCTAAAAACAAACACATTTTTTGTTTGGCCCCAAAAAAAGGCAAATTTTGAACTGAAAATTTATTAACGCCTTTGAGTTTGCCTTGCAATGCTGTAGCTTTAACTTTGTAGGTTGCTGAAATAGCTCAGTTGGGAGAGCGTTAGACTGAAGATCTAAAGGTCCCTGGTCCGATCCCGGGTTTCCGCACGCTGTTTTTAAGTATGAGTGATTTGAGATAAAGTTCTTTCTCCATATGCATTTAGCAAGATTTTCATTCTTTGTGAAGTGCAGATATACCTGAAAAAAACAGTTTTAAGTATCTCTTTTCAGAACAGTCACTAATGCGAGAAGAAAATGAAAGTAGTTATACTGAAAAATTAAGTTGAAGTCGAAGTAGTATGGAGGAAATCGGAGAAAAAATCGGAGAAATATCAACATAAAGTGCTAAGGATCTTTAAGATTTTGTGTATCTTGAGGTTTATTTTATGAGATTTTCCACCTCCCTCTTCTTATTTATAGTGCAGCAGAGAACAACATGATTGTGACAGACAGAATTGAGGATCCAGAGGGTTCTCATTGGCTTTGTCCTTGGACTAATCTGGTTTGTGGAAATGTCTGAATTGTGACAGAGGGACATAGTGAAAATGAAAAAAAACAAAACATGATTGTAATGTAACAGAAACCTGTCAGAAGTGGGATTCAAACCCACGCCTCAAGTAGAGACCGCTCGGCCATCCTGACAAGCACAACTGTGGAAAATTCACACTTTCTAAAAACAAACACATTTTTTGTTTGGCCCCAAAAAAAGGCAAATTTTGAACTGAAAATGTATTAACGCCTTTGAGTTTGCCTTGCAATGCTGTAGCTTTAACTTTGTAGGTTGCTGAAATAGCTCAGTTGGGAGAGCGTTAGACTGAAGATCTAAAGGTCCCTGGTCCGATCCCGGGTTTCAGCACGCTGTTTTTAAGTATGAGTGATTTGAGATAAAGTTCTTTCTCCATATGCATTTAGCAAGATTTTCATTCTTTGTGACGTGCAGATATACCTGAAAAAAACAGTTTTAAGTATCTCTTTTCAGAACAGTCACTAATGCGAGAAGAAAATGAAAGTAGTTATACTGAAAAATTAAGTTGAAGTCGAAGTAGTATGGAGGAAATCGGAGAAAAAATCGGAGAAATATCAACATAAAGTGCTAAGGATCTTTAAGATTTTGTGTATCTTGAGGTTTATTTTATGAGATTTTCCACCTCCCTCTTCTTACTGATAGTGCAGCAGAGAACAACATGATTGTGACAGACAGGATTGAGGATCCAGAGGGTTCTCATTGGCTTTGTCCTTGGACTAATCTGGTTTGTGGAAATGTCTGAATTGTGACAGAGGGACATAGTGAAAATGAAAAAAAAACAAAACATGATTGTAATGTAACAGAAACCTGTCAGAAGTGTGATTCGAACCCACACCTCAAGTAGAGACTGCGACCTGAACGCAGCGCCTTGGACCGCTCGGCCATCCTGACAAGCACAACTGTGGAAAATTCACACTTTCTAAAAACAAACACATTTTTTGTTTGGCCCCAAAAAAAGGCAAATTTTGAACTGAAAATGTATTAACGCCTTTGAGTTTGCCTTGCAATGCTGTAGCTTTAACTTTGTAGGTTGCTGAAATAGCTCAGTTGGGAGAGCGTTAGACTGAAGATCTAAAGGTCCCTGGTCCGATCCCGGGTTTCAGTACGCTGTTTTTAAGTATGAGTGATTTGAGATAAAGTTCTTTCTCCATATGCATTTAGCAAGATTTTCATTCTTTGTGACGTGCAGATATACCTGAAAAAAACAGTTTTAAGTATCTCTTTTCAGAACAGTCACTAATGCGAGAAGAAAATGAAAGTAGTTATACTGAAAAATTAAGTTGAAGTCGAAGTAGTATGGAGGAAATCAGAAAAAAAATCTGAGAAATATCAACATAAAGTGCTAAGGATCTTTAAGATTTTGTGTATCTTGAGGTTTATTTTATGAGATTTTTCACCTCCCTCTTCTTACTGATAGTGCAGCAGAGAACAACATGATTGTGACAGACAGGATTGAGGATCCAGAGGGTTCTCATTGGCTTTGTCCTTGGACTAATCTGGTTTGTGGAAATGTCTGAATTGTGACAGAGGGACATAGTGAAAATGAAAAAAAAAACATGATTGTAATGTAACAGAAACCTGTCAGAAGTGGGATTAGACCCACGCCTCAAGTAGAGACTGCGACTTGAACGCAGCGCCTTGGACCGCTCGGCCATCCTGACAAGCACAACTGTGGAAAATTTACACTTTCTAAAAACAAACACATTTTTTGTTTGGCCCCAAAAAAATGCAAATTTTGAACTGAAAATGTATTAACGCCTTTGAGTTTGCCTTGCAATGCTGTAGCTTTATCTTTGTAGGTTGCTGGAATAGCTCAGTTGGGAGAGCGTTAGACTGAAGATCTAAAGGTCCCTGGTCCGATCCCGGGTTTCAGCACGCTGTTTTTAAGTATGAGTGATTTGAGATAAAGTTCTTTCTCCATATGCATTTAGCAAGATTTTCAATCTTTGTGAAGTGCAGATATACCTGAAAAAAACAGTTTTAAGTATCTCTTTTCAGAACAGTCACTAATGCGAGAAGAAAATGAAAGTAGTTATACTGAAAAATTAAGTTGAAGTCGAAGTAGTATGGAGGAAATCGGAGAAAAAATCTGAGAAATATCAACATAAAGTGCTAAGGATCTTTAAGATTTTGTTTATCTTGAGGTTTATTTTATGAGATTTTCCACCTCCCTCTTCTTACTGATAGTGCAGCAGAGAACAACATGATTGTGACAGACAGGATTGAGGATCCAGAGGGTTCTCATTGGCTTTGTCCTTGGACTAATCTGGTTTGTGGAAATGTCTGAATTGTGACAGAGGGACATAGTGAAAATGAAAAAAAAACAAAACATGATTGTAATGTAACAGAAACCTGTCAGAAGTGGGATTCGAACCCACATCTCAAGTAGAGACTGCGACCTGAACGCAGCGCCTTGGACTGCTCGGCCATCCTGACAAGCACAGCTGTGGAAAATTCACACTTTCTAAAAACAAACACATTTTTTGTTTGGCCCCAAAAAAAGGCAAATTTTGAACTGAAAATGTATTAACGCCTTTGAGTTTGCCTTGCAATGCTGTAGCTTTAACTTTGTAGGTTGCTGAAATAGCTCAGTTGGGAGAGCGTTAGACTGAAGATCTAAAGGTCCCTGGTCCGATCCCGGGTTTCAGCACGCTGTTTTTAAGTATGAGTGATTTGAGATAAAGTTCTTTCTCCATATGCATTTAGCAAGATTTTCATTCTTTGTGACGTGCAGATATACCTGAAAAAAACAGTTTTAAGTATCTCTTTTCAGAACAGTCACTAATGCGAGAAGAAAATGAAAGTAGTTATACTGAAAAATTAAGTTGAAGTCGAAGTAGTATGGAGGAAATCGGAGAAAAAATCTGAGAAATATCAACATAAAGTGCTAAGGATCTTTAAGATTTTGTGTATCTTGAGGTTTATTTTATGAGATTTTCCACCTCCCTCTTCTTACTGATAGTGCAGTAGAGAACAACATGATTGTGACAGACAGGATTGAGGATCCAGAGGGTTCTCATTGGCTTTGTCCTTGGACTAATCTGGTTTGTGGAAATGTCAGAATTGTGACAGAGGGACATAGTGAAAATGAAAAAAAACCAAAACATGATTGTAATGTAACAGAAACCTGTCAGAAGTGGGATTCGAACCCACGCCTCAAGTAGAGACTGCGACCTGAATGCAGCGCCTTGGACCACTCGGCAATCCTGATAAGCACAACTGTGGAAAATTCACACTTTCTAAAAACAAACACATTTTTTGTTTGGCCCCAAAAAAAGGCAAATTTTGAACTGAAAATTTATTAACGCTTTTGAGTTTGCCTTGCAATGCTGTAGCTTTAACTTTGTAGGTTGCTGATATAGCTCAGTTGGGAGAGCGTTAGACTGAAGGTCCCTGGTCCGATCCCGGGTTTCAGCACGCTGTTTTTAAGTATGAGTGATTTGAGATAAAGTTCTTTCTCCATATGCATTTAGCAAGATTTTCATTCTTTGTGAAGTGCAGATATACCTGAAAAAAACAGTTTTAAGTATCTCTTTTCAGAACAGTCACTAATGCGAGAAGAAAATGAAAGTAGTTATACTGAAAAATTAAGTTGAAGTCGAAGTAGTATGGAGGAAATCAGAAACAAAATCTGAGAAATATCAACATAAAGTGCTAAGGATCTTTAAGATTTTGTGTATCTTGAGGTTTATTTTATGAGATTTTTCACCTCCCTCTTCTTACTGATAGTGCAGCAGAGAACAACATGATTGTGACAGACAGGATTGAGGATCCAGAGGGTTCTCATTGGCTTTGTCCTTGGACTAATCTGGTTTGTGGAAATGTCTGACTTGTGACAGAGGGACATAGTGAAAATGAAAAAAAAAAAAACATGATTGTAATGTAACAGAAACCTGTCAGAAGTGGAATTCGAACCCGCGCCTCAAGTAGAGACTGCGACCTGAACGCAGCGCCTTGGACCGCTCGGCCATCCTGACAAGCACAACTGTGGAAAATTCACACTTTCTAAAAACAAACACATTTTTTGTTTGGCCCCAAAAAAATGCAAATTTTGAACTGAAAATGCATTAACGCCTTTGAGTTTGCCTTGCAATGCTGTAGCTTTAACTTCGTAGGTTGCTGAAATAGCTCAGTTGGGAGAGCGCTAGACTGAAGATCTAAAGGTCCCTGGTCCGATCCCGGGTTTCAGCAAGCTGTTTTTAAGTATGAGTGATTTGAGATAAAGTTCTTTCTCCATATGCATTTAGCAAGATTTTCATTCTTTGTGACGTGCAGATATACCTGAAAAAAACAGTTTTAAGTATCTCTTTTCAGAACAGTCACTAATGCGAGAAGAAAATGAAAGTAGTTATACTGAAAAATTAAGTTGAAGTCGAAGTAGTATGGAGGAAATCGGAGAAAAAATCTGAGAAATATCAACATAAAGTGCTAAGGATCTTTAAGATTTTGTGTATCTTGAGGTTTATTTTATGAGATTTTCCACCTCCCTCTTCTTACTGATAGTGCAGTAGAGAACAACATGATTGTGACAGACAGGATTGAGGATCCAGAGGGTTCTCATTGGCTTTGTCCTTGGACTAATCTGGTTTGTGGAAATGTCAGAATTGTGACAGAGGGACATAGTGAAAATGAAAAAAAAACAAAACATGATTGTAATGTAACAGAAACCTGTCAGAAGTGGGATTCGAACCCACGCCTCAAGTAGAGACTGCGACCTGAACGCAGCGCCTTGGACCGCTCAGCAATCCTGATAAGCACAACTGTGGAAAATTCACACTTTCTAAAAACAAACACATTTTTTGTTTGGCCCCAAAAAAAGGCAAATTTTGAACTGAAAATTTATTAACGCCTTTGAGTTTGCCTTGCAATGCTGTAGCTTTAACTTTGTAGGTTGCTGAAATAGCTCAGTTGGGAGAGCGTTAGACTGAAGATCTAAAGGTCCCTGGTCCGATCCCGGGTTTCAGCACGCTGTTTTTAAGTATGAGTGATTTGAGATAAAGTTTTTTCTCCATATGCATTTAGCAAGATTTTCATTCTTTGTGAAGTGCAGATATACGTGAAAAAAACAGTTTTAAGTATCTCTTTTCAGAACAGTCACTAATGCGAGAAGAAAATGAAAGTAGTTATACTGAAAAATTAAGTTGAAGTCGAAGTAGTATGGAGGAAATCGGAAAAAAAATCTGAGAAATATCAACATAAAGTGCTAAGGATCTTTAAGATTTTGTGTATCTTGAGGTTTATTTTATGAGATTTTCCACCTCCCTCTTCTTACTGATAGTGCAGCAGAGAACAACATGATTGTGACAGACAGGATTGAGGATCCATAGGGTTCTCATTGGCTTTGTCCTTGGACTAATCTGGTTTGTGGAAATGTCTGAATTGTGATAGAGGGACATAGTGAAAATGAAAAAAAAACAAAACATGATTGTAATGTAACAGAAACCTGTCAGAAGTGGGATTCGAACCCATGCCTCAAGTAGAGACTGCGACCTGAACGCAGCGCCTTGGACCGCTCGGCCATCCTGACAAGCACAACTGTGGAAAATTCACACTTTCTAAAAACAAACACATTTTTTGTTTGGCCCCAAAAAAAGGCAAATTTTGAACTGAAAATTTATTAACGCTTTTGAGTTTGCCTTGCAATGCTGTAGCTTTAACTTTGTAGGTTGCTGAAATAGCTCAGTTGGGAGAGCGTTAGACTGAAGATCTGAAGGTCCCTGGTCTGATCCCGGGTTTCAGCACGCTGTTTTTAAGTATGAGTGATTTGAGATAAAGTTCTTTCTCCATATGCATTTAGCAAGATTTTCATTCTTTGTGAAGTGCAGATATACCTGCAAAAAACAGTTTTAAGTATCTCTTTTCAGAACAGTCACTAATGCGAGAAGAAAATGAAAGTAGTTATACTGAAAAATTAAGTTGAAGTAGTATGGAGGAAATCGGAAAAAAAATCTGAGAAATATCAACATAAAGTGCTAAGGATCTTTAAGATTTTGTGTATCTTGAGGTTTATTTTATGAGATTTTCCACCTCCCTCTTCTTACTGATAGTGCAGCAGAGAACAACATGATTGTGACAGACAGGATTGAGGATCCATAGGGTTCTCATTGGCTTTGTCCTTGGACTAATCTGGTTTGTGGAAATATCTGAATTGTGACAGAGGGACATAGTGAAAATGAAAAAAAAACAAAACATGATTGTAATGTAACAGAAACCTGTCAGAAGTGGGATTCGAACCCATGCCTCAAGTAGAGACTGCGACCTGAACGCAGCGCCTTGGACCGCTCGGCCATCCTGACAAGCACAACTGTGGAAAATTCACACTTTCTAAAAACAAACACATTTTTTGTTTGGCCCCAAAAAAAGGCAAATTTTGAACTGAAAATTTATTAACGCCTTTGAGTTTGCCTTGCAATGCTGTAGCTTTAACTATGTAGGTTGCTAAAATAGCTCAGTTGGGAGAGCGTTAGACTGAAGATCTAAAGGTCCCTGGTCCGATCCCGGGTTTCAGCACGCTGTTTTTAAGTATGAGTGATTTGAGATAAAGTTCTTTCTCCATATGCATTTAGCAAGATTTTCATTCTTTGTGAAGTGCAGATATACCTGAAAAAAACAGTTTTAAGTATCTCTTTTCAGAACAGTCACTAATGCGAGAAGAAAATGAAAGTAGTTATACTGAAAAATTAAGTTGAAGTCGAAGTAGTATGGAGGAAATCGGAGAAAAAATCGGAGAAATATCAACATAAAGTGCTAAGGATCTTTAAGATTTTGTGTATCTTGAGGTTTATTTTATGAGATTTTCCACCTCCCTCTTCTTATTGATAGTGCAGCAGAGAACAACATGATTGTGACAGACAGGATTGAGGATCCAGAGGGTTCTCATTGGCTTTGTCCTTGGACTAATCTGGTTTGTGGAAATGTCTGAATTGTGACAGAGGGACATAGTGAAAATGAAAAAAAAACATGATTGTAATGTAACAGAAACCTTTCAGAAGTGGGATTAGACCCACGCCTCAAGTAGAGACTGCGACCTGAACGCAGCGCCTTGGACCGCTTGGCCATCCTGACAAGCACAACTGTGGAAAATTCACACTTTCTAAAAACAAACACATTTTTTGTTTGGCCCCAAAAAAAGGCAAATTTTGAACTGAAAATTTATTAACGCCTTTGAGTTTGCCTTGCAATGCTGTAGCTTTATCTTTGTAGGTTGCTGAAATAGCTCAGTTGGGAGAGCGTTAGACTGAAGATCTAAAGGTCCCTGGTCCGATCCCGGGTTTCAGCACGCTGTTTTTAAGTATGAGTGATTTGAGATAAAGTTCTTTCTCCATATGCATTTAGCAAGATTTTCATTCTTTGTGAAGTGCAGATATACCTGAAAAAAACAGTTTTAAGTATCTCTTTTCAGAACAGTCACTAATGCGAGAAGAAAATGAAAGTAGTTATACTGAAAAATTAAGTTGAAGTAGTATGGAGGAAATCAGAAAAAAAATCTGAGAAATATCAACATAAAGTGCTAAGGATCTTTAAGATTTTGTGTATCTTGAGGTTTATTTTATGAGATTTTTCACCTCCCTCTTCTTACTGATAGTGCAGCAGAGAACAACATGATTGTGACAGACAGGATTGAGGATCCAGAGGGTTCTCATTGGCTTTGTTCTTGGACTAATCTGGTTTGTGGAAATGTCTGAATTGTGACAGAGGGACATAGTGAAAATGAAAAAAAAACATGATTGTAATGTAACAGAAACCTGTCAGAAGTGGGATTAGACCCACGCCTCAAGTAGAGACTGCGACCTGAACGCAGCGCCTTGGACCGCTTGGCCATCCTGACAAGCACAACTGTGGAAAATTCACACTTTCTAAAAACAAACACATTTTTTGTTTGGCCCCAAAAAAATGCAAATTTTGAACTGAAAATGTATTAACGCCTTTGAGTTTGCCTTGCAATGCTGTAGCTTTATCTTTGTAGGTTGCTGAAATAGCTCAGTTGGGAGAGCGTTAGACTGAAGATCTAAAGGTCCCTGGTCCGATCCCGGGTTTCAGCACGCTGTTTTTAAGTATGAGTGATTTGAGATAAAGTTCTTTCTCCATATGCATTTAGCAAGATTTTCATTCTTTGTGAAGTGCAGATATACCTGAAAAAAACAGTTTTAAGTATCTCTTTTCAGAACAGTCACTAATGCGAGAAGAAAATGAAAGTAGTTATACTGAAAAATTAAGTTGAAGTAGTATGGAGGAAATCAGAAAAAAAATCTGAGAAATATCAACATAAAGTGCTAAGGATCTTTAAGATTTTGTGTATCTTGAGGTTTATTTTATGAGATTTTTCACCTCCCTCTTCTTACTGATAGTGCAGCAGAGAACAACATGATTGTGACAGACAGGATTGAGGATCCAGAGGGTTCTCATTGGCTTTGTTCTTGGACTAATCTGGTTTGTGGAAATGTCTGAATTGTGACAGAGGGACATAGTGAAAATGAAAAAAAAACATGATTGTAATGTAACAGAAACCTGTCAGAAGTGGGATTAGACCCACGCCTCAAGTAGAGACTGCGACCTGAACGCAGCGCCTTGGACCGCTTGGCCATCCTGACAAGCACAACTGTGGAAAATTCACACTTTCTAAAAACAAACACATTTTTTGTTTGGCCCCAAAAAAATGCAAATTTTGAACTGAAAATGTATTAACGCCTTTGAGTTTGCCTTGCAATGCTGTAGCTTTATCTTTGTAGGTTGCTGAAATAGCTCAGTTGGGAGAGCGTTAGACTGAAGATCTAAAGGTCCCTGGTCCGATCCCGGGTTTCAGCACGCTGTTTTTAAGTATGAGTGATTTGAGATAAAGTTCTTTCTCCATATGCATTTAGCAAGATTTTCATTCTTTGTGAAGTGCAGATATACCTGAAAAAAACAGTTTTAAGTATCTCTTTTCAGAACAGTCACTAATGCGAGAAGAAAATGAAAGTAGTTATACTGAAAAATTAAGTTGAAGTCGAAGTAGTATGGAGGAAATCGGAGAAAAAATCTGAGAAATATCAACATAAAGTGCTAAGGATCTTTTAGATTTTGTGTATCTTGAGGTTTATTTTATGAGATTTTCCACCTCCCTGTTCTTACTGATAGTGCAGCAAAGAACAACATGATTGTGACAGACAGGATTGACGATCCAGAGGGTTCTCATTGGCTTTGTCCTTGGACTAATCTGGTTTGTGGAAATGTCTGCATTGTGACAGAGGGACATAGTGAAAATGAAAAAAAAACAAAACATGATTGTAATGTAACAGAAACCTGTCAGAAGTGGGATTCGAACCCACGCCTCAAGTAAAGACTGCGACCTGAACGCAGCACCTTGGACCGCTCGGCCATCCTGACAAGCACAACTGTGGAAAATTCACACTTTCTAAAAACAAACACATTTTTTGTTTGGCCCCAAAAAAAGGCAAATTTTGAACTGAAAATTTATTAACGCCTTTGAGTTTGCCTTGCAATGCTGTAGCTTTAACTTTGTAGGTTGCTGAAATAGCTCAGTTGGGAGAGCGTTAGACTGAAGATCTAAAGGTCCCTGGTCCGATCCCGGGTTTCAGCACGCTGTTTTTAAGTATGAGTGATTTGAGATAAAGTTCTTTCTCCATATGCATTTAGCAAGATTTTCATTCTTTGTGAAGTGCAGATATACCTGAAAAAAACAGTTTTAAGTATCTCTTTTCAGAACAGTCACTAATGCGAGAAGAAAATGAAAGTAGTTATACTGAAAAATTAAGTTGAAGTCGAAGTAGTATGGAGGAAATCAGAAAAAAAATCTGAGAAATATCAACATAAAGTGCTAAGGATCTTTAAGATTTTGTGTATCTTGAGGTTTATTTTATGAGATTTTTCACCTCCCTCTTCTTACTGATAGTGCAGCAGAGAACAACATGATTGTGACAGACAGGATTGAGGATCCAGAGGGTTCTCATTGGCTTTGTTCTTGGACTAATCTGGTTTGTGGAAATGTCTGAATTGTGACAGAGGGACATAGTGAAAATGAAAAAAAAACATGATTGTAATGTAACAGAAACCTGTCAGAAGTGGGATTAGACCCACGCCTCAAGTAGAGACTGCGACCTGAACGCAGCGCCTTGGACCGCTTGGCCATCCTGACAAGCACAACTGTGGAAAATTCACACTTTCTAAAAACAAACACATTTTTTGTTTGGCCCCAAAAAAAGGCAAATTTTGAACTGAAAATTTATTAACGCCTTTGAGTTTGCCTTGCAATGCTGTAGCTTTATCTTTGTAGGTTGCTGAAATAGCTCAGTTGGGAGAGCGTTAGACTGAAGATCTAAAGGTCCCTGGTCCGATCCCGGGTTTCAGCACGCTGTTTTTAAGTATGAGTGATTTGAGATAAAGTTCTTTCTCCATATGCATTTAGCAAGATTTTCATTCTTTGTGAAGTGCAGATATACCTGAAAAAAACAGTTTTAAGTATCTCTTTTCAGAACAGTCACTAATGCGAGAAGAAAATGAAAGTAGTTATACTGAAAAATTAAGTTGAAGTAGTATGGAGGAAATCAGAAAAAAAATCTGAGAAATATCAACATAAAGTGCTAAGGATCTTTAAGATTTTGTGTATCTTGAGGTTTATTTTATGAGATTTTTCACCTCCCTCTTCTTACTGATAGTGCAGCAGAGAACAACATGATTGTGACAGACAGGATTGAGGATCCAGAGGGTTCTCATTGGCTTTGTTCTTGGACTAATCTGGTTTGTGGAAATGTCTGAATTGTGACAGAGGGACATAGTGAAAATGAAAAAAAAACATGATTGTAATGTAACAGAAACCTGTCAGAAGTGGGATTAGACCCACGCCTCAAGTAGAGACTGCGACCTGAACGCAGCGCCTTGGACTGCTTGGCCATCCTGACAAGCACAACTGTGGAAAATTCACACTTTCTAAAAACAAACACATTTTTTGTTTGGCCCCAAAAAAATGCAAATTTTGAACTGAAAATGTATTAACGCCTTTGAGTTTGCCTTGCAATGCTGTAGCTTTATCTTTGTAGGTTGCTGAAATAGCTCAGTTGGGAGAGCGTTAGACTGAAGATCTAAAGGTCCCTGGTCCGATCCCGGGTTTCAGCACGCTGTTTTTAAGTATGAGTGATTTGAGATAAAGTTCTTTCTCCATATGCATTTAGCAAGATTTTCATTCTTTGTGAAGTGCAGATATACCTGAAAAAAACAGTTTTAAGTATCTCTTTTCAGAACAGTCACTAATGCGAGAAGAAAATGAAAGTAGTTATACTGAAAAATTAAGTTGAAGTCGAAGTAGTATGGAGGAAATCGGAGAAAAAATCTGAGAAATATCAACATAAAGTGCTAAGGATCTTTAAGATTTTGTGTATCTTGAGGTTTATTTTATGAGATTTTCCACCTCCCTGTTCTTACTGATAGTGCAGCAAAGAACAACATGATTGTGACAGACAGGATTGACGATCCAGAGGGTTCTCATTGGCTTTGTCCTTGGACTAATCTGGTTTGTGGAAATGTCTGAATTGTGACAGAGGGACATAGTGAAAATGAAAAAAAAACAAAACATGATTGTAATGTAACAGAAACCTGTCAGAAGTGGGATTCGAACCCACGCCTCAAGTAAAGACTGCGACCTGAACGCAGCACCTTGGACCGCTCGGCCATCCTGACAAGCACAACTATGGAAAATTCACACTTTCTAAAAACAAACACATTTTTTGTTTGGCCCCAAAAAAAGGCAAATTTTGAACTGAAAATGTATTAACGCCTTTGAGTTTGCCTAGCAATGCTGTACTTTTAACTTTGTAGGTTGCTGAAATAGCTCAGTTGGGAGAGCGTTAGACTGAAAATCTACAGGTCCCTGGTCCGATCCCGGGTTTCAGCACGCTGTTTTTAAGTATGAGTGATTTGAGATAAAGTTCTTTCTCCATATGCATTTAGCAAGATTTTCATTCTTTGTGACGTGCAGATATACCTGAAAAAAACAGTTTTAAGTATCTCTTTTCAGAACAGTCACTAATGCGAGAAGAAAATGAAAGTAGTTATACTGAAATATTAAGTTGAAGTCGAAGTAGTATGGAGGAAATCGGAGAAAAAATCTGAGAAATATCAACATAAAGTGCTAAGGATCTTTAAGATTTTGTGTATCTTGAGGTTTATTTTATGAGATTTTCCACCTCCCTCTTCTTACTGATAGTGCAGTAGAGAACAACATGATTGTGACAGACAGGATTGAGGATCCAGAGGGTTCTCATTGGCTTTGTCCTTGGACTAATCTGGTTTGTGGAAATGTCTGAATTGTGACAGAGGGACATAGTGAAAATGAAAAAAAAACAAAACATGATTGTAATGTAACAGAAACCTGTCAGAAGTGGGATTCGAACCCACGCCTCAAGTAGAGACTGCGACCTGAACGCAGCACCTTGGACCGCTCGGCCATCCTGACAAGCACAACTGTGGAAAATTCACACTTTCTAAAAACAAACACATTTTTTGTTTGGCCCCAAAAAAAGGCAAATTTTGAACTAAAAATTTATTAACGCCTTTGAGTTTGCCTTGCAATGCTGTAGCTTTAACTTTATAGGTTGCTGAAATAGCTCAGTTGGGAGAGCGTTAGACTGAAGATCTAAAGGTCCCTGGTCCGATCCCGGGTTTCAGCACGCTGTTTTTAAGTATGAGTGATTTGAGATAAAGTTCTTTCTCCATATGCATTTAGCAAGATTTTCATTCTTTGTGAAGTGCAGATATACGTGAAAAAAACAGTTTTAAGTATCTCTTTTCAGAAGAGTCACTAATGCGAGAAGAAAATGAAAGTAGTTATACTGAAAAATTAAGTTGAAGTCGAAGTAGTATGGAGGAAATCGGAAAAAAAATCTGAGAAATATCAACATAAAGTGCTAAGGATCTTTAAGATTTTGTGTATCTTGAGGTTTATTTTATGAGATTTTCCACCTCCCTCTTCTTACTGATAGTGCAGCAGAGAACAACATGATTGTGACAGACAGGATTGAGGATCCATAGGGTTCTCATTGGCTTTGTCCTTGGACCAATCTGGTTTGTGGAAATGTCTGAATTGTGACAGAGGGACATAGTGAAAATGAAAAAAAAACAAAACATGATTGTAATGTAACAGAAACCTGTCAGAAGTGGGATTCGAACCCATGCCTCAAGTAGAGACTGCGACCTGAACGCAGCGCCTTGGACCGCTCGGCCATCCTGACAAGCACAACTGTGGAAAATTCACACTTTCTAAAAACAAACACATTTTTTGTTTGGCCCCAAAAAAAGGCAAATTTTGAACTGAAAATTTATTAACGCCTTTGAGTTTGCCTTGCAATGCTGTAGCTTTAACTTTGTAGGTTGCTGAAATAGCTCAGTTGGGAGAGCGTTAGACTGAAGAGCTGAAGGTCCCTGTTCCGATCCCGGGTTACAGCACGCTGTTTTTAAGTATGAGTGATTTGAGATAAAGTTCTTTCTCCATATGCATTTAGCAAGATTTTCATTCTTTGTGAAGTGCAGATATACCTGAAAAAAACAGTTTTAAGTATCTCTTTTCAGAACAGTCACTAATGCGAGAAGAAAATGAAAGTAGTTATACTGAAAAATTAAGTTGAAGTCGAAGTAGTATGGAGGAAATCGGAGAAAAAATCTGAGAAATATCAACATAAAGTGCTAAGGATCTTTAAGATTTTGTGTATCTTGAGGTTTATTTTATGAGATTTTCCACCTCCCTCTTCTTACTGATAGTGCAGCAGAGAACAACATGATTGTGACAGACAGGATTGAGGATCCAGAGGGTTCTCATTGGCTTTGTCCTTGGACTAATCTGGTTTGTGGAAATGTCTGAATTGTGACAGAGGGACATAGTGAAAATGAAAAAAAAAACAAAACATGATTGTAATGTAACAGAAACCTGTCAGAAGTGGGATTCGAACCCACGCCTCAAGTAGAGACTGCGACCTGAACGCAGCGCCTTGGACCGCTCGGCCATCCTGACAAGCTCAACTGTGTAAAATTCACACTTTCTAAAAACAAACACATTTTTTGTTTGGCCCCAAAAAAAGGCAAATTTTGAACTGAAAATGTATTAACGCCTTTGAGTTTGCCTTGCAATGCTGTAGTTTTAACTTTGTAGGTTGCTGAAATAGCTCAGTTGGGAGAGCGTTAGACTGAAGATCTGAAGGTCCCTGGTCCGATCCCGGGTTTCAGCACGCTGTTTTTAAGTATGAGTGATTTGAGATAAAGTTCTTTCTCCATATGCATTTAGCAAGATTTTCATTCTTTGTGAAGTGCAGATATACCTGAAAAAAACAGTTTTAAGTATCTCTTTTCAGAACAGTCACTAATGCGAGAAGAAAATGAAAGTAGTTATACTGAAAAATTAAGTTGAAGTCGAAGTAGTATGGAGGAAATCAGAAAAAAAATCTGAGAAATATCAACATAAAGTGCTAAGGATCTTTAAGATTTTGTGTATCTTGAGGTTTATTTTATGAGATTTTTCACCTCCCTCTTCTTACTGATAGTGCAGCAGTGAACAACATGATTGTGACAGACAGGATTGAGGATCCAGAGGGTTCTCATTGGCTTTGTCCTTGGACTAATCTGGTTTGTGGAAATGTCTGAATTGTGACAGAGGGACATAGTGAAAATGAAAAAAAAAAAAACATGATTGTAATGTAACAGAAACCTGTCAGAAGTGGGATTCGAACCCACGCCTCAAGTAGAGACTGCGACCTGAACGCAGCGCCTTGGACCGCTCGGCCATCCTGACAAGCACAACTGTGGAAAATTCACACTTTCTAAAAACAAACACATTTTTTGTTTGGCCCCAAAAAAATGCAAATTTTGAACTGAAAATGTATTAACGCCTTTGAGTTTGCCTTGCAATGCTGTAGCTTTAACTTTGTAGGTTGCTGAAATAGCTCAGTTGGGAGAGCGTTAGACTGAAGATCTAAAGGTCCCTGTTCCGATCCCGGGTTTCAGCACGCTGTTTTTAAGTATGAGTGATTTGAGATAAAGTTCTTTCTCCATATGCATTTAGCAAGATTTTCATTCTTTGTGAAGTGCAGATATACCTGAAAAAAACAGTTTTAAGTATCTCTTTTCAGAACAGTCACTAATGCGAGAAGAAAATGAAAGTAGTTATACTGAAAAATTAAGTTGAAGTCGAAGTAGTATGGAGGAAATCGGAGAAAAAATCTGAGAAATATCAACATAAAGTGCTAAGGATCTTTAAGATTTTGTGTATCTTGAGGTTTATTTTATGAGATTTTCCACCTCCCTCTTCTTACTGATAGTGCAGCAGAGAACAACATGATTGTGACAGACAGGATTGAGGATCCAGAGGGTTCTCATTGGCTTTGTCCTTGGACTAATCTGGTTTGTGGAAATGTCTGAATTGTGACAGAGGGACATAGTGAAAATGATAAAAAAACGAAACATGATTGTAATGTAACAGAAACCTGTCAGAAGTGGGATTCGAACCCACGCCTCAAGTAGAGACTGCGACCTGAACGCAGCGCCTTGGACCGCTCGGCCATCCTGACAAGCACAACTGTGGAAAATTCACACTTTCTAAAAACAAACACATTTTTTGTTTGGCCCCAAAAAAAGGCAAATTTTGAACTGAAAATTTATTAACGCCTTTGAGTTTGCCTTGCAATGCTGGAGCTTTAACTTTGTAGGTTGCTGAAATAGCTCAGTTGGGAGAGCGTTAGACTGAAGATCTAAAGGTCCCTGGTCCGATCCCGGGTTTCAGCACGCTGTTTTTAAGTATGAGTGATTTGAGATAAAGTTCTTTCTCCATATGCATTTAGCAAGATTTTCATTTTTTGTGAAGTGCAGATATACCTGAAAAAAACAGTTTTAAGTATCTCTTTTCAGAACAGTCACTAATGCGAGAAGAAAATGAAAGTAGTTATACTGAAAAATTAAGTTGAAGTCGAAGTAGTATGGAGGAAATCGGAGAAAAAATCTGAGAAATATCAACATAAAGTGCTAAGGATCTTTAAGATTTTGTGTATCTTGAGGTTTATTTTATGAGATTTTCCACCTCCCTCTTCTTACTGATAGTGCAGCAGAGAACAACATGATTGTGACAGACAGGATTGAGGATCCAGAGGGTTCTCATTGGCTTTGTCCTTGGACTAATCTGGTTTGTGGAAATGTCTGAATTGTGACAGAGGGACATAGTGAAAATGAAAAAAAAACAAAATATGATTGTAATGTAACAGAAACCTGTCAGAAGTGGGATTCAAACCCACGCCTCAAGTAGAGACTGCGATCTGAACGCAGCGCCTTGGACCGCTCGGCCATCCTGACAAGAACAACTGTGGAAAATTCACACTTTCTAAAAACAAACACATTTTTTGTTTGGCCCCAAAAAAAGGCAAATTTTGAACTGAAAATTTATTAACGCCTTTGAGTTTGCCTTGCAATGCTGTAGCTTTAACTTTGTAGGTTGCTGAAATAGCTCAGTTGGGAGAGCGTTAGACTGAAGATCTAAAGGTCCCTGGTCTGATCCCGGGTTTCAGCACGCTGTTTTTAAGTATGAGTGATTTGAGATAAAGTTCTTTCTCCATATGCATTTATCAAGATTTTCATTCTTTGTGAAGTGCAGATATACCTGAAAAAAACAGTTTTAAGTATCTCTTTTCAGAACAGTCACTAATGCGAGAAGAAAATGAAAGTAGTTATACTGAAAAATTAAGTTGAAGTCGAAGTAGTATGGAGGAATTAGGAGAAAAAATCTGAGAAATATCAACATAAAGTGCTAAGGATCTTTAAGATTTTGTGTATCTTGAGGTTTATTTTATGAGATTTTCCACCTCCCTCTTCTTACTGATAGTGCAGCAGAGAACAACATGATTGTGACAGACAGGATTGAGGATCCAGAGGGTTCTCATTGGCTTTGTCCTTGGACTAATCTGGTTTGTGGAAATGTCTGAATTGTGACAGAGGGACATAGTGAAAATGAAAAAAAAACAAAATATGATTGTAATGTAACAGAAACCTGTCAGAAGTGGGATTCGAACCCACGCCTCAAGTAGAGACTGCGACCTGAACGCAGCGCCTTGGACCGCTCGGCCATCCTGACAAGCACAACTGTGGAAAATTCACACTTTCTAAAAACAAACACATTTTTTGTTTGGCCCCAAAAAAATGCAAATTTTGAACTGAAAATGTATTAACGCCTTTGAGTTTGCCTTGCAATGCTGTAGCTTTAACTTTGTAGGTTGCTGAAATAGCTCAGTTGGGAGAGCGTTAAACTGAAGATCTAAAGGTCCCTGGTCCGATCCCGGGTTTCAGCATGCTGTTTTTAAGTATGAGTGATTTGAGATAAAGTTCTTTCTCCATATGCATTTAGCAAGATTTTCATTATTTGTGAAGTGCAGATATACCTGAAAAAAACAGTTTTAAGTATCTCTTTTCAGAACAGTCACTAATGCGAGAAGAAAATGAAAGTAGTTAAACTGAAAAATTAAGTTGAAGTCGAAGTAGTATGGAGGAAATCGGAGAAAAAATCTGAGAAATATCAACATAAAGTGCTAAGGATCTTTAAGATTTTGTGTATCTTGAGGTTTATTTTATGAGATTTTCCACCTCCCTCTTCTTACTGATAGTGCAGCAGAGAACAACATGATTGTGACAGACAGGATTGAGGATCCAGAGGGTTCTCATTGGCTTTGTCCTTAGACTAATCTGGATTGTGGAAATGTCTGAATTGTGACAGAGGGACATAGTGAAAATGAAAAAAAAACAAAACATGATTGTAATGTAACAGAAACCTGTCAGAAGTGGGATTCAAACCCACGCCTCAAGTAGAGACTGCGACCTGAACGCAGCGCCTTGGACCGCTCGGCCATCCTGACATGCACAACTGTGGAAAATTCACACTTTCTAAAAACAAACACATTTTTTGTTTGGCCCCAAAAAAAGGCAAATTTTGAACTGAAAATTTATTAACGCCTTTGAGTTTGCCTTGCAATGCTGTAGCTTTAACTTTGTAGGTTGCTGAAATAGCTCAGTTGGGAGAGCGTTAGACTGAAGATCTAAAGGTCCCTGGTCCGATCCTGGGTTTCAGCACGCTGTTTTTAAGTATGAGTGATTTGAGATAAAGTTCTTTCTCCATATGCATTTAGCAAGATTTTCATTCTTTGTGAAGTGCAGATATACCTGAAAAAAACAGTTTTAAGTATCTCTTTTCAGAACAGTCACTAATGCGAGAAGAAAATGAAAGTAGTTATACTGAAAAATTAAGTTGAAGTCGAAGTAGTATGGAGGAAATCAGAAAAAAAATCTGAGAAATATCAACATAAAGTGCTAAGGATCTTTAAGATTTTGTGTATCTTGAGGTTTATTTTATGAGATTTTTCACCTCCCTCTTCTTACTGATAGTGCAGCAGAGAACAACATGATTGTGACAGACAGGATTGAGGATCCAGAGGGTTCTCATTGGCTTTGTCCTTGGACTAATCTGGTTTGTGGAAATGTCTGAATTGTGACAGAGGGACATAGTGAAAATGAAAAAAAAAAAAACATGATTGTAATGTAATAGAAACCTGTCAGAAGTGGGATTAGACCCACGCCTCAAGTAGAGACTGCGACCTGAACGCAGCGCCTTGGACCGCTCGGCCATCCTGACAAGCACAACTGTGGAAAATTCACACTTTCTAAAAACAAACACATTTTTTGTTTGGCCCCAAAAAAATGCAAATTTTGAACTGAAAATGTATTAACGCCTTTGAGTTTGCCTTGCAATGCTGTAGCTTTATCTTTGTGGGTTGCTGAAATAGCTCAGTTGGGAGAGCGTTAGACTGAAGATCTAAAGGTCCCTGGTCCGATCCCGGGTTTCAGCACGCTGTTTTTAAGTATGAGTGATTTGAGATAAAGTTCTTTCTCCATATGCATTTAGCAAGATTTTCATTCTTTATGAAGTGCAGATATACCTGAAAAAAACAGTTTTAAGTATCTCTTTTCAGAACAGTCACTAATGCGAGAAGAAAATGAAAGTAGTTATACTGAAAAATTAAGTTGAAGTCGAAGTAGTATGGAGGAAATCAGAAAAAAAATCTGAGAAATATCAACATAAAGTGCTAAGGATCTTTAAGATTTTGTGTATCTTGAGGTTTATTTTATGAGATTTTTCACCTCCCTCTTCTTACTGATAGTGCAGCAGAGAACAACATGATTGTGATAGACAGGATTGAGGATCCAGAGGGTTCTCATTGGCTTTGTCCTTGGACTAATCTGGTTTGTGGAAATGTCTGAATTGTGACAGAGGGACATAGTGAAAATGAAAAAAAAACAAAACATGATTGTAATGTAACAGAAACCTGTCTGAAGTGGGATTCGAACCCACGCCTCACGTAGAGACTGCGACCTGAACTCTGCGCCTTGGACCGCTCGGCCATCCTGACAAGCACAACTGTGGAAAATTCACACTTTCTAAAAACAAACACATTTTTTGTTTGGCCCCAAAAAAATGCAAATTTTGAACTGAAAATGTATTAACGCCTTTGAGTTTGCCTTGCAATGCTGTAGCTTTATCTTTGTAGGTTGCTGAAATAGCTCAGTTGGGAGAGCGTTAGACTGAAGATCTAAAGATCCCTTGTCCGATCCCGGGTTTCAGCACGCTGTTTTTAAGTATGAGTGATTTGAGATAAAGTTCTTTCTCCATATGCATTTAGCAAGATTTTCATTCTTTGTGAAGTGCAGATATACCTGAAAAAAACAGTTTTAAGTATCTCTTTTCAGAACAGTCACTAATGCGAGAAGAAAATGAAAGTAGTTATACTGAAAAATTAAGTTGAAGTCGAAGTAGTATGGAGGAAATCGGAGAAAAAATCTGAGAAATATCAACATAAAGTGCTAAGGATCTTTAAGATTTTGTGTATCTTGAGGTTTATTTTATGAGATTTTCCACCTCCCTCTTCTTACTGATAGTGCAGCAGAGAACAACATGATTGTGACAGACAGGATTGAGGATCCATAGGGTTCTCATTGGCTTTGTCCTTGGACTAATCTGGTTTGTGAAAATGTCTGAATTGTGACAGAGGGACATAGTGAAAATGAAAAAAAAAAAAACATGATTGTAATGTAACAGAAACCTGTCAGAAGTGGGATTCGAACCCACGCCTCAAGTAGAGACTGCAACCTTAATGCAGCGCCTTGGACCGCTCGGCCATCCTGACAAGCACAACTGTGGAAAATTCACACTTTCTAAAAACAAACACTTTTTTTGTTTGGCCCCAAAAAAATGCAAATTTTGAACTGAAAATGTATTAACGCCTTTGAGTTTGCCTTGCAATGCTGTAGCTTTAACTTTGTAGGTTGCTGAAATAGCTCAGTTGGGAGAGCGTTAGACTGAAGATCTAAAGGTCCCTGGTCCGATCCCGGGTTTCAGCAAGCTGTTTTTAAGTATGAGTGATTTGAGATAAAGTTCTTTCTCCATATGCATTTAGCAAGATTTTCATTCTTTGTGAAGTGCAGATATACCTGAAAAAAACAGTTTTAAGTATCTCTTTTCAGAACAGTCACTAATGCGAGAAGAAAATGAAAGTAGTTATACTGAAAAATTAAGTTGAAGTCGAAGTACTATGGAGGAAATCAGAAAAAAAATCTGAGAAATATCAACATAAAGTGCTAAGGATCTTTAAGATTTTGTGTATCTTGAGGTTTATTTTATGAGATTTTTCACCTCCCTCTTCTTACTGATAGTGCAGCAGAGAACAACATGATTGTGACAGACAGGATTGAGGATCCAGAGGGTTCTCATTGGCTTTGTCCTTGGACTAATCTGGTTTGTGGAAATGTCTGAATTGTGACAGAGGGACATAGTGAAAATGAAAAAAAAACAAAACATGATTGTAATGTAACAGAAACCTGTCAGAAGTGGGATTCGAACCCATGCCTCAAGTAGAGACTGCGACCTGAACGCAGCGCCTTGGACCGCTCGGCCATCCTGACAAGCACCACTGTGGAAAATTCACACTTTCTAAAAACAAACACATTTTTTGTTTGGCCCCAAAAAAAGGCAAATTTTGAACTGAAAATTTATTAACGCCTTTGAGTTTGCCTTGCAATGCTGTAGCTTTAACTTTGTAGGTTGCTGAAGTAGCTCAGGTGGGAGAGCGTTAGACTGGAGATCTGAAGGTCCCTGGTCCGATCCCGGGTTTCAGCACGCTGTTTTTAAGTATGAGTGATTTGAGATAAAGTTCTTTCTCCATATGCATTTAGCAAGATTTTCATTCTTTGTGAAGTGCAGATATACCTGAAAAAAACAGTTTTAAGTATCTCTTTTCAGAACAGTCACTAATGCGAGAAGAAAATGAAAGTAGTTATACTGAAAAATTAAGTTGAAGTCGAAGTAGTATGGAGGAAATCAGAAAAAAAATCTGAGAAATATCAACATAAAGTGCTAAGGATCTTTAAGATTTTGTGTATCTTGAGGTTTATTTTATGAGATTTTTCACCTCCCTCTTCTTACTGATAGTGCAGCAGAGAACAACATGATTGTGACAGACAGGATTGAGGATCCAGAGGGTTCTCATTGGCTTTGTCCTTGGACTAATCTGGTTTGTGGAAATGTCTGAATTGTGACAGAGGGACATAGTGAAAATGAAAAAAAAAACATGATTGTAATGTAACAGAAACCTGTCAGAAGTGGGATTCGAACCCACGCCTCAAGTAGAGACTGCGACATGAACGCAGCGCCTTCGACCGCTCGGCCATCCTGACAAGCACAACTGTGGAAAATTCTCACTTTCTAAAAACAAACACATTTTTTGTTTGGCCCCAAAAAAATGCAAATTTTGAACTGAAAATGTATTAACGCCTTTGAGTTTGCCTTGCAATGCTGTAGCTTTAACTTTGTAGGTTGCTGAAATAGCTCAGTTGGGAGAGCGTTAGACTGAAGATCTAAAGGTCCCTGGTCCGATCCCGGGTTTCAGCACGCTGTTTTTAAGTATGAGTGATTTGAGATAAAGTTCTTTCTCCATATGCATTTAGCAAGATTTTCATTCTTTGTGAAGTGCAGATATACCTGAAAAAAACAGTTTTAAGTATCTCTTTTCAGAACAGTCACTAATGCGAGAAGAAAATGAAAGTAGTTATACTGAAAAATTAAGTTGAAGTCGAAGTAGTATGGAGGAAATCGGAGAAAAAAATCTGAGAAATATCAACATAAAGTGCTAAGGATCTTTAAGATTTTGTGTATCTTGAGGTTTATTTTATGAGATTTTCCACCTCCCTCTTCTTACTGATAGTGCAGCAGAGAACAACATGATTGTGACAGACAGGATTGAGGATCCAGAGGGTTCTCATTGGCTTTGTCCTTGGACTAATCTGGTTTGTGGAAATGTCTGAATTGTGACAGAGGGACATAGTGAAAATGAAAAAAAAAAAACATGATTGTAATGTAACAGAAACCTGTCAGAAGTGGGATTCGAACCCACGCCTCAAGTAGAGACTGCGACCTGAACGCAGCGCCTTCGACCGCTCGGCCATCCTGACAAGCACAACTGTGGAAAATTCACACTTTCTAAAAACAAACACATTTTTTGTTTGGCCCCAAAAAAATGCAAATTTTGAACTGAAAATGTATTAACGCCTTTGAGTTTGCCTTGCAATGCTGTAGCTTTAACTTTGTAGGTTGCTGAAATAGCTCAGTTGGGAGAGCGTTAGACTGAAGATCTAAAGGTCCCTGGTCCGATCCGGGGTTTCAGCACGCTGTTTTTAAGTATGAGTGATTTGAGATAAAGTTCTTTCTCCATATGCATTTAGCAAGATTTTCATTCTTTGTGAAGTGCAGATATACCTGAAAAAAACAGTTTTAAGTATCTCTTTTCAGAACAGTCACTAATGCGAGAAGAAAATGAAAGTAGTTATACTGAAAAATTAAGTTGAAGTCGAAGTAGTATGGAGGAAATCGGAGAAAAAATCTGAGAAATATCAACATAAAGTGCTAAGGATCTTTAAGATTTTGTGTATCTTGAGGTTTATTTTATGAGATTTTCCACCTCCCTCTTCTTACTGATAGTGCAGCAGAGAACAACATGATTGTGACAGACAGGATTGAGGATCCAGAGGGTTCTCATTGGCTTTGTCCTTGGACTAATATGGTTTGTGGAAATGTCTGAATTGTGACAGAGGGACATAGTGAAAATGAAAAAAAAACAAAACATGATTGTAATGTAACAGAAACCTGTCAGAAGTGGGATTCGAACACATGCCTCAAGTAGAGACTGCGACCTGAACGCAGCGCCTTGGACCGCTCGGCCATCCTGACAAGCACAACTGTGGAAAATTCACACTTTCTAAAAACAAACACATTTTTTGTTTGGCCCCAAAAAAAGGCAAATTTTGAACTGAAAATTTATTAACGCCTTTGAGTTTGCCTTGCAATGCTGTAGCTTCAACTTTGTAGGTTGCTGAAGTAGCTCAGTTGGGAGAGCGTTAGCCTGAATATCTGAAGGTCCCTGGTCCGATCCCGGGTTTCAGCACGCTGTTTTTAAGTATGAGTGATTTGAGATAAAGTTCTTTCTCCATATGCATTTAGCAAGATTTTCATTCTTTGTGAAGTGCAGATATACCTGAAAAAAACAGTTTTAAGTATCTCTTTTCAGAACAGTCACTAATGCGAGAAGAAAATGAAAGTAGTTATACTGAAAAATTAAGTTAAAGTCGAAGTAGTATGGAGGAAATCGGAGAAAAAAATCTGAGAAATATCAACATAAAGTGCTAAGGATCTTTAAGATTTTGTGTATCTTGAGGTTTATTTTATGAGATTTTCCACCTCCCTCTTCTTACTGATAGTGCAGCAGAGAACAACATGATTGTGACAGACAGGATTGAGGATCCAGAGGGTTCTCATTGGCTTTGTCCTTGGACTAATCTGGTTTGTGGAAATGTCTGAATTGTGACAGAGGGACATAGTGAAAATAAAAAAAAAACAAAACATGATTGTAATGTAACAGAAACCTGTCAGAAGTGGGATTCGAACCCACGCCTCAAGTAGAGACGGCGACCTGAACGCAGCGCCTTGGACCGCTCGGCCATCCTGACAAGCACAACTGTGGAAAATGCACACTTTCTAAAAACAAACACATTTTTTGTTTGGCCCCAAAAAAATGAAAATTTGAACTGAAAATGTATTAACGCCTTTGAGTTTGCCTTGCAATGCTGTAGCTTTAACTTTGAAGGTTGCTGAAATAGCTCAGTTGGGAGAGCGTTAGACTGAAGATCTAAAGGTCCCTGGTCCGATCCCGGGTTTCAGCACGCTGTTTTTAAGTATGAGTGATTTGAGATAAAGTTCTTTCTCCATATGCATTTAGCAAGATTTTCATTCTTTGTGAAGTGCAGATATACCTGAAAAAAACAGTTTTAAGTATCTCTTTTCAGAACAGTCACTAATGCGAGAAGAAAATGAAAGTAGTTATACTGAAAAATTAAATTGAAGTCGAAGTAGTATGGAGGAAATCAGAAAAAAAATCTGAGAAATATCAACATAAAGTGCTAAGGATCTTTAAGATTTTGTGTATCTTGAGGTTTATTTTATGAGATTTTTCACCTCCCTCTTCTTACTGATAGTGCAGCAGAGAACAACATGATTGTGACAGACAGGATTGAGGATCCAGAGGGTTCTCATTGGCTTTGTCCTTGGACTAATCTGGTTTGTGGAAATGTCTGAATTGTGACAGAGGGACATAGTGAAAATGAAAAAAAAAAAAACATGATTGTAATGTAACAGAAACCTGTCAGAAGTGGGATTCGAACCCACGCCTCAAGTAGAGACTGCGACCTGAACGCAGCGCCTTCGACCGCTCGGCCATCCTGACAAGCACAACTGTGGAAAATTCACACTTTCTAAAAACAAACACATTTTTTGTTTGGCCCCAAAAAAATGCAAATTTTGAACTGAAAATGTATTAAAGCCTTTGAGTTTGCCTTGCATTGCTGTAGCTTTAACTTTGTAGGTTGCTGAAATAGCTCAGTGGGGAGAGCGTTAGACTGAAGATCTAAAGGTCCCTGGTCTGATCCCGGGTTTCAGCACGCTGTTTTTAAGTATGAGTGATTTGAGATAAAGTTCTTTCTCCATATGCATTTAGCAAGATTTTCATTCTTTGTGAAGTGCAGATATACCTGAAAAAAACAGTTTTAAGTATCTCTTTTCAGAACAGTCACTAATGCGAGAAGAAAATGAAAGTAGTTATACTGAAAAATTAAGTTGAAGTCGAAGTAGTATGGAGGAAATCGGAGAAAAAATCTGAGAAATATCAACATAAAGTGCTAAGGATCTTTAAGATTTTGTGTATCTTGAGGTTTATTTTATGAGATTTTCCACCTCCCTCTTCTTACTGATAGTGCAGCAGAGAACAACATGATTGTGACAGACAGGATTGAGGATCCAGAGGGTTCTCATTGGCTTTGTCCTTGGACTAATCTGGTTTGTGGAAATGTCTGAATTGTGACAGAGGGACATAGTGAAAATAAAAAAAAAACAAAACATGATTGTAATGTAACAGAAACCTGTCAGAAGTGGGATTCGAACCCACGCCTCAAGTAGAGACTGCGACCTGAACGCAGCGCCTTGGACCGCTCGGCCATCCTGACAAGCACAACTGTGGAAAATTCACACTTTCTAAAAACAAACACATTTTTTGTTTGGCCCCAAAAAAATGAAAATTTTGAACTGAAAATTTATTAACGCCTTTGAGTTTGCCTTGCAATGCTGTAGCTTTAACTTTGTAGGTTGCTGAAATAGCTCAGTTGGGAGAGCGTTAGACTGAAGATCTAAAGGTCCCTGGTCCGATCCCGGGTTTCAGCACGCTGTTTTTAAGTATGAGTGATTTGAGATAAAGTTCTTTCTCCATATGCATTTAGCAAGATTTTCATTCTTTGTGAAGTGCAGATATACCTGAAAAAAACAGTTTTAAGTATCTCTTTTCAGAACAGTCACTAATGCGAGAAGAAAATGAAAGTAGTTATACTGAAAAATTAAATTGAAGTCGAAGTAGTATGGAGGAAATCAGAAAAAAAATCTGAGAAATATCAACATAAAGTGCTAAGGATCTTTAAGATTTTGTGTATCTTGAGGTTTATTTTATGAGATTTTTCACCTCCCTCTTCTTACTGATAGTGAAGCAGAGAACAACATGATTGTGACAGACAGGATTGAGGATCCAGAGGGTTCTCATTGGCATTGTCCTTGGACTAATCTGGTTTGTGGAAATGTCTGAATTGTGACAGAGGGACATAGTGAAAATGAAAAAAAAAAAACATGATTGTAATGTAACAGAAACCTGTCAGAAGTGGGATTCGAACCCACGCCTCAAGTAGAGACTGCGACCTGAACGCAGCGCCTTGGACCGCTCGGCCATCCTGACAAGCACAACTGTGGAAAATTCACACTTTCTAAAAACAAACACATTTTTTGTTTGGCCCCAAAAAAAGGCAAATTTTGAACTGAAAATGTATTTATGCCTTTGAGTTTGCCTTGCAATGCTGTAGCTTTAACTTTGTAGGTTGCTGAAATAGCTCAGTTGGGAGAGCGTTAGACTGAAGATCTAAAGGTTCCTGGTCCGATCCCGGGTTTCAGCACGCTGTTTTTAAGTATGAGTGATTTGAGATAAAGTTCTTTCTCCATATGCATTTAGCAAGATTTTCATTCTTTGTGAAGTGCAGATATACCTGAAAAAAACAATTTTAAGTATCTCTTTTCAGAACAGTCACTAATGCGAGAAGAAAATAAAAGTAGTTATACTGAAAAATTAAGTTGAAGTCGAAGTAGTATGGAGGAAATCGGAGAAAAAATCTGAGAAATATCAACATAAAGAGCTAAGGATCTTTAAGATTTTGTGTATCTTGAGGTTTATTTTATGAGATTTTCCACCTCCCTCTTCTTACTGATAGTGCAGCAGAGAACAACATTATTGTGACAGACAGGATTGAGGATCCAGAGGGTTCTCATTGGCTTTGTCCTTGGACTAATCTGGTTTGTGGAAATGTCTGAATTGTGACAGAGGGACATAGTGAAAATGAAAAAAAACCAAAACATGATTGTAATTTAACAGAAACCTGTCAGAAGTGGGATTCGAACCCACGCCTCAAGTAGAGACTGCGACCTGATCGCAGCGCCTTGGACCGCTCGGCCATTCTGACAAGCACAACTGTGGAAAATTCACACTTTCTAAAAACAAACACATTTTTTGTTTGGCCCCAAAAAAAGGCAAATTTTGAACTGAAAATTTATTAACGCCTTTGAGTTTGCCTTGCAATGCTGTAGCTTTAACTTTGTAGGTTGCTGAAATAGCTCAGTTGGGAGAGCGTTAGACTGAAGATCTAAAGGTCCCTGGTCCGATCCCGGGTTTCAGCACGCTGTTTTTAAGTATGAGTGATTTGAGATAAAGTTCTTTCTCCATATGCATTTAGCAAGATTTTCATTCTTTGTGAAGTGCAGATATACCTGAAAAAAACAATTTTAAGTATCTCTTTTCAGAACAGTCACTAATGCGAGAAGAAAATGAAAGTAGTTATACTGAAAAATTAAGTTGAAGTCGAAGTAGTATGGAGGAAATCGGAGAAAAAATCTGAGAAATATCAACATAAAGTGCTAAGGATCTTTAAGATTTTGTGTATCTTGAGGTTTATTTTATGAGATTTTCCACCTCCCTCTTCTTACTGATAGTGCAGCAGAGAACAACATGATTGTGACAGACAGGATTGAGGATCCAGAGGGTTCTCATTGGCTTTGTCCTTGGACTAATCTGGTTTGTGGAAATGTCTGAATTGTGACAGAGGGACATAGTGAAAATAAAAAAAAACAAAACATGATTGTAATGTAACAGAAACCTGTCAGAAGTGGGATTCGAACCCACGCCTCAAGTAGAGACTGCGACCTGAACGCAGCGCCTTGGACCGCTCGGCCATCCTGACAAGCACAACTGTGGAAAATGCACACTTTCTAAAAACAAACACATTTTTTGTTTGGCCCCAAAAAAATGAAAATTTGAACTGAAAATGTATTAACGCCTTTGAGTTTGCCTTGCAATGCTGTAGCTTTAACTTTGAAGGTTGCTGAAATAGCTCAGTTGGGAGAGCGTTAGACTGAAGATCTAAAGGTCCCTGGTCCAATCCCGGGTTTCAGCACGCTGTTTTTAAGTATGAGTGATTTGAGATAAAGTTCTTTCTCCATATGCATTTAGAAAGATTTTCATTCTTTGTGAAGTGCAGATATACCTGAAAAAAACAGTTTTAAGTATCTCTTTTCAGAACAGTCACTAATGCGAGAAGAAAATGAAAGTAGTTAAACTGAAAAATTAAGTTGAAGTCGAAGTAGTATGGAGGAAATCGGAGAAAAAATCTGAGAAATATCAACATAAAGTGCTAAGGATCTTTAAGATTTTGTGTATCTTGAGGTTTATTTTATGAGATTTTCCACCTCCCTCTTCTTACTGATAGTGCAGCAGAGAACAACATGATTGTGACAGACAGGATTGAGGATCCAGAGGGTTCTCATTGGCTTTGTCCTTGGACTAATCTGGTTTGTGGAAATATCTGAATTGTGACAGAGGGACATAGTGAAAATGAAAAAAAAACAAAACATGATTGTAATGTAACAGAAACCTGTCAGAAGTGGGATTCGAACCCACGCCTCAAATAGAGACTGCGACCTGAACGCAGTGCCTTGGACCGCTCGGCCATCCTGACAAGCACAACTGTGGAAAATTCACACTTTCTAAAAACAAACACATTTTTTGTTTGGCCCCAAAAAAAGGCAAATTTTGAACTGAAAATTTATTAACGCCTTTGAGTTTGCCTTGCAATGCTGTAGCTTTAACTTTGTAGGTTGCTGAAATAGCACAGTTGGGAGAGCGTTAGACTGAAGATCTAAAGGTCCCTGGTCCGATCCCGGGTTTCAGCACGCTGTTTTTAAGTATGAGTGATTTGAGATAAAGTTCTTTCTCCATATGCATTTAGCAAGATTTTCATTCTTTGTGAAGTGCAGATATACCTGAAAAAAACAGTTTTAAGTATCTCTTTTCAGAACAGTCACTAATGCGAGAAGAAAATGAAAGTAGTTATACTGAAAAATTAAATTGAAGTCGAAGTAGTATGGAGGAAATCAGAAAAAAAATCTGAGAAATATCAACATAAAGTGCTAAGGATCTTTAAGATTTTGTGTATCTTGAGGTTTATTTTATGAGATTTTTCACCTCCCTCTTCTTACTGATAGTGAAGCAGAGAACAACATGATTGTGACAGACAGGATTGAGGATCCAGAGGGTTCTCATTGGCATTGTCCTTGGACTAATCTGGTTTGTGGAAATGTCTGAATTGTGACAGAGGGACATAGTGAAAATGAAAAAATAAAAAACATGATTGTAATGTAACAGAAACCTGTCAGAAGTGGGATTCGAACCCACGCCTCAAGTAGAGACTGCGACCTGAACGCAGCGCCTTGGACCGCTCGGCCATCCTGACAAGCACAACTGTGGAAAATGCACACTTTCTAAAAACAAACACATTTTTTGTTTGGCCCCAAAAAAATGAAAATTTGAACTGAAAATGTATTAACGCCTTTGAGTTTGCCTTGCAATGCTGTAGCTTTAACTTTGAAGGTTGCTGAAATAGCTCAGTTGGGAGAGCGTTAGACTGAAGATCTAAAGGTCCCTGGTCCAATCCCGGGTTTCAGCACGCTGTTTTTAAGTATGAGTGATTTGAGATAAAGTTCTTTCTCCATATGCATTTAGAAAGATTTTCATTCTTTGTGAAGTGCAGATATACCTGAAAAAAACAGTTTTAAGTATCTCTTTTCAGAACAGTCACTAATGCGAGAAGAAAATGAAAGTAGTTAAACTGAAAAATTAAGTTGAAGTCGAAGTAGTATGGAGGAAATCGGAGAAAAAATCTGAGAAATATCAACATAAAGTGCTAAGGATCTTTAAGATTTTGTGTATCTTGAGGTTTATTTTATGAGATTTTCCACCTCCCTCTTCTTACTGATAGTGCAGCAGAGAACAACATGATTGTGACAGACAGGATTGAGGATCCAGAGGGTTCTCATTGGCTTTGTCCTTGGACTAATCTGGTTTGTGGAAATATCTGAATTGTGACAGAGGGACATAGTGAAAATGAAAAAAAAACAAAACATGATTGTAATGTAACAGAAACCTGTCAGAAGTGGGATTCGAACCCACGCCTCAAATAGAGACTGCGACCTGAACGCAGTGCCTTGGACCGCTCGGCCATCCTGACAAGCACAACTGTGGAAAATTCACACTTTCTAAAAACAAACACATTTTTTGTTTGGCCCCAAAAAAAGGCAAATTTTGAACTGAAAATTTATTAACGCCTTTGAGTTTGCCTTGCAATGCTGTAGCTTTAACTTTGTAGGTTGCTGAAATAGCACAGTTGGGAGAGCGTTAGACTGAAGATCTAAAGGTCCCTGGTCCGATCCCGGGTTTCAGCATGCTGTTTTTAAGTATGAGTGATTTGAGATAAAGTTCTTTCTCCATATGCATTTAGCAAGATTTTCATTCTTTGTGAAGTGCAGATATACCTGAAAAAAACAGTTTTAAGTATCTCTTTTCAGAACAGTCACTAATGCGAGAAGAAAATGAAAGTAGTTATACTGAAAAATTAAATTGAAGTCGAAGTAGTATGGAGGAAATCAGAAAAAAAATCTGAGAAATATCAACATAAAGTGCTAAGGATCTTTAAGATTTTGTGTATCTTGAGGTTTATTTTATGAGATTTTTCACCTCCCTCTTCTTACTGATAGTGAAGCAGAGAACAACATGATTGTGACAGACAGGATTGAGGATCCAGAGGGTTCTCATTGGCATTGTCCTTGGACTAATCTGGTTTGTGGAAATGTCTGAATTGTGACAGAGGGACATAGTGAAAATGAAAAAATAAAAAACATGATTGTAATGTAACAGAAACCTGTCAGAAGTGGGATTCGAACCCACGCCTCAAGTAGAGACTGCGACCTGAACGCAGCGCCTTGGACCGCTCGGCCATCCTGACAAGCACAACTGTGGAAAATTCACACTTTCTAAAAACAAACACATTTTTTGTTTGGCCCCAAAAAAATGAAAATTTGAACTGAAAATGTATTAACGCCTTTGAGTTTGCCTTGCAATGCTGTAGCTTTAACTTTGAAGGTTGCTGAAATAGCTCAGTTGGGAGAGCGTTAGACTGAAGATCTAAAGGTCCCTGGTCCGATCCCGGGTTTCAGCACGCTGTTTTTAAGTATGAGTGATTTGAGATAAAGTTCTTTCTCCATATGCATTTAGCAAGATTTTCATTCTTTGTGAAGTGCAGATATACCTGAAAAAAACAGTTTTAAGTATCTCTTTTCAGAACAGTCACTAATGCGAGAAGAAAATGAAAGTAGTTATACTGAAAAATTAAATTGAAGTCGAAGTAGTATGGAGGAAATCAGAAAAAAAATCTGAGAAATATCAACATAAAGTGCTAAGGATCTTTAAGATTTTGTGTATCTTGAGGTTTATTTTATGAGATTTTTCACCTCCCTCTTCTTACTGATAGTGCAGCAGAGAACAACATGATTGTGACAGACAGGATTGAGGATCCAGAGGGTTCTCATTGGCTTTGTCCTTGGACTAATCTGGTTTGTGGAAATGTCTGAATTGTGACAGAGGGACATAGTGAAAATGAAAAAAAAAAAAACATGATTGTAATGTAACAGAAACCTGTCAGAAGTGGGATTCGAACCCACGCCTCAAGTAGAGACTGCGACCTGAACGCAGCGCCTTCGACCGCTCGGCCATCCTGACAAGCACAACTGTGGAAAATTCACACTTTCTAAAAACAAACACATTTTTTGTTTGGCCCCAAAAAAATGCAAATTTTGAACTGAAAATGTATTAAAGCCTTTGAGTTTGCCTTGCATTGCTGTAGCTTTAACTTTGTAGGTTGCTGAAATAGCTCAGTTGGGAGAGCGTTAGACTGAAGATCTAAAGGTCCCTGGTCCGATCCCGGGTTTCAGCACGCTGTTTTTAAGTATGAGTGATTTGAGATAAAGTTCTTTCTCCATATGCATTTAGCAAGATTTTCATTCTTTGTGAAGTGCAGATATACCTGAAAAAAACAGTTTTAAGTATCTCTTTTCAGAACAGTCACTAATGCGAGAAGAAAATGAAAGTAGTTATACTGAAAAATTAAGTTGAAGTCGAAGTAGTATGGAGGAAATCGGAGAAAAAATCTGAGAAATATCAACATAAAGTGCTAAGGATCTTTAAGATTTTGTGTATCTTGAGGTTTATTTTATGAGATTTTCCACCTCCCTCTTCTTACTGATAGTGCAGCAGAGAACAACATGATTGTGACAGACAGGATTGAGGATCCAGAGGGTTCTCATTGGCTTTGTCCTTGGACTAATCTGGTTTGTGGAAATGTCTGAATTGTGACAGAGGGACATAGTGAAAATAAAAAAAAAACAAAACATGATTGTAATGTAACAGAAACCTGTCAGAAGTGGGATTCGAACCCACGCCTCAAGTAGAGACTGCGACCTGAACGCAGCGCCTTGGACCGCTCGGCCATCCTGACAAGCACAACTGTGGAAAATTCACACTTTCTAAAAACAAACACATTTTTTGTTTGGCCCCAAAAAAATGAAAATTTTGAACTGAAAATTTATTAACGCCTTTGAGTTTGCCTTGCAATGCTGTAGCTTTAACTTTGTAGGTTGCTGAAATAGCTCAGTTGGGAGAGCGTTAGACTGAAGATCTAAAGGTCCCTGGTCCGATCCCGGGTTTCAGCACGCTGTTTTTAAGTATGAGTGATTTGAGATAAAGTTCTTTCTCCATATGCATTTAGCAAGATTTTCATTCTTTGTGAAGTGCAGATATACCTGAAAAAAACAGTTTTAAGTATCTCTTTTCAGAACAGTCACTAATGCGAGAAGAAAATGAAAGTAGTTATACTGAAAAATTAAATTGAAGTCGAAGTAGTATGGAGGAAATCAGAAAAAAAATCTGAGAAATATCAACATAAAGTGCTAAGGATCTTTAAGATTTTGTGTATCTTGAGGTTTATTTTATGAGATTTTTCACCTCCCTCTTCTTACTGATAGTGAAGCAGAGAACAACATGATTGTGACAGACAGGATTGAGGATCCAGAGGGTTCTCATTGGCATTGTCCTTGGACTAATCTGGTTTGTGGAAATGTCTGAATTGTGACAGAGGGACATAGTGAAAATGAAAAAAAAAAAACATGATTGTAATGTAACAGAAACCTGTCAGAAGTGGGATTCGAACCCACGCCTCAAGTAGAGACTGCGACCTGAACGCAGCGCCTTGGACCGCTCGGCCATCCTGACAAGCACAACTGTGGAAAATTCACACTTTCTAAAAACAAACACATTTTTTGTTTGGCCCCAAAAAAAGGCAAATTTTGAACTGAAAATGTATTTATGCCTTTGAGTTTGCCTTGCAATGCTGTAGCTTTAACTTTGTAGGTTGCTGAAATAGCTCAGTTGGGAGAGCGTTAGACTGAAGATCTAAAGGTTCCTGGTCCGATCCCGGGTTTCAGCACGCTGTTTTTAAGTATGAGTGATTTGAGATAAAGTTCTTTCTCCATATGCATTTAGCAAGATTTTCATTCTTTGTGAAGTGCAGATATACCTGAAAAAAACAATTTTAAGTATCTCTTTTCAGAACAGTCACTAATGCGAGAAGAAAATAAAAGTAGTTATACTGAAAAATTAAGTTGAAGTCGAAGTAGTATGGAGGAAATCGGAGAAAAAATCTGAGAAATATCAACATAAAGAGCTAAGGATCTTTAAGATTTTGTGTATCTTGAGGTTTATTTTATGAGATTTTCCACCTCCCTCTTCTTACTGATAGTGCAGCAGAGAACAACATGATTGTGACAGACAGGATTGAGGATCCAGAGGGTTCTCATTGGCTTTGTCCTTGGACTAATCTGGTTTGTGGAAATGTCTGAATTGTGACAGAGGGACATAGTGAAAATGAAAAAAAACCAAAACATGATTGTAATTTAACAGAAACCTGTCAGAAGTGGGATTCGAACCCACGCCTCAAGTAGAGACTGCGACCTGATCGCAGCGCCTTGGACCGCTCGGCCATTCTGACAAGCACAACTGTGGAAAATTCACACTTTCTAAAAACAAACACATTTTTTGTTTGGCCCCAAAAAAAGGCAAATTTTGAACTGAAAATTTATTAACGCCTTTGAGTTTGCCTTGCAATGCTGTAGCTTTAACTTTGTAGGTTGCTGAAATAGCTCAGTTGGGAGAGCGTTAGACTGAAGATCTAAAGGTCCCTGGTCCGATCCCGGGTTTCAGCACGCTGTTTTTAAGTATGAGTGATTTGAGATAAAGTTCTTTCTCCATATGCATTTAGCAAGATTTTCATTCTTTGTGAAGTGCAGATATACCTGAAAAAAACAATTTTAAGTATCTCTTTTCAGAACAGTCACTAATGCGAGAAGAAAATGAAAGTAGTTATACTGAAAAATTAAGTTGAAGTCGAAGTAGTATGGAGGAAATCGGAGAAAAAATCTGAGAAATATCAACATAAAGTGCTAAGGATCTTTAAGATTTTGTGTATCTTGAGGTTTATTTTATGAGATTTTCCACCTCCCTCTTCTTACTGATAGTGCAGCAGAGAACAACATGATTGTGACAGACAGGATTGAGGATCCAGAGGGTTCTCATTGGCTTTGTCCTTGGACTAATCTGGTTTGTGGAAATGTCTGAATTGTGACAGAGGGACATAGTGAAAATAAAAAAAAACAAAACATGATTGTAATGTAACAGAAACCTGTCAGAAGTGGGATTCGAACCCACGCCTCAAGTAGAGACTGCGACCTGAACGCAGCGCCTTGGACCGCTCGGCCATCCTGACAAGCACAACTGTGGAAAATGCACACTTTCTAAAAACAAACACATTTTTTGTTTGGCCCCAAAAAAATGAAAATTTGAACTGAAAATGTATTAACGCCTTTGAGTTTGCCTTGCAATGCTGTAGCTTTAACTTTGAAGGTTGCTGAAATAGCTCAGTTGGGAGAGCGTTAGACTGAAGATCTAAAGGTCCCTGGTCCAATCCCGGGTTTCAGCACGCTGTTTTTAAGTATGAGTGATTTGAGATAAAGTTCTTTCTCCATATGCATTTAGAAAGATTTTCATTCTTTGTGAAGTGCAGATATACCTGAAAAAAACAGTTTTAAGTATCTCTTTTCAGAACAGTCACTAATGCGAGAAGAAAATGAAAGTAGTTAAACTGAAAAATTAAGTTGAAGTCGAAGTAGTATGGAGGAAATCGGAGAAAAAATCTGAGAAATATCAACATAAAGTGCTAAGGATCTTTAAGATTTTGTGTATCTTGAGGTTTATTTTATGAGATTTTCCACCTCCCTCTTCTTACTGATAGTGCAGCAGAGAACAACATGATTGTGACAGACAGGATTGAGGATCCAGAGGGTTCTCATTGGCTTTGTCCTTGGACTAATCTGGTTTGTGGAAATATCTGAATTGTGACAGAGGGACATAGTGAAAATGAAAAAAAAACAAAACATGATTGTAATGTAACAGAAACCTGTCAGAAGTGGGATTCGAACCCACGCCTCAAATAGAGACTGCGACCTGAACGCAGTGCCTTGGACCGCTCGGCCATCCTGACAAGCACAACTGTGGAAAATTCACACTTTCTAAAAACAAACACATTTTTTGTTTGGCCCCAAAAAAAGGCAAATTTTGAACTGAAAATTTATTAACGCCTTTGAGTTTGCCTTGCAATGCTGTAGCTTTAACTTTGTAGGTTGCTGAAATAGCACAGTTGGGAGAGCGTTAGACTGAAGATCTAAAGGTCCCTGGTCCGATCCCGGGTTTCAGCACGCTGTTTTTAAGTATGAGTGATTTGAGATAAAGTTCTTTCTCCATATGCATTTAGCAAGATTTTCATTCTGTGTGAAGTGCAGATATACCTGAAAAAAACAGTTTTAAGTATCTCTTTTCAGAACAGTCACTAATGCGAGAAGAAAATGAAAGTAGTTATACTGAAAAATTAAATTGAAGTCGAAGTAGTATGGAGGAAATCAGAAAAAAAATCTGAGAAATATCAACATAAAGTGCTAAGGATCTTTAAGATTTTGTGTATCTTGAGGTT